>NW_015391046.1:0-20542 GCF_001527695.2 Protobothrops mucrosquamatus
ATTTCAGTGTGTTTGGGAGTGAAAAGGCAGAAGGCATTAGACAGTTTCTGCATGACATGTAGATGAGGCTTTGAGAAGAAACTTTGGCCAGAAATCAGCAAGACAGAAAAGAGTGAGACAGTCTTTAACCTTGCTAGAGGCATCATTTGCATGTACAATACAACCTCATGCCTTCACTTTTTAATAGTGGCTGGGTGAACCTTTTTCGCAGCCTATCCTTGTAAGAATAAGAATGGAATAAATAACATACTTCTACTTTTTATCAGATCTTTTCCTTTTGTTGAAAGAAAAATCTTTGTCAGGGTCCAGTCCAAGCCAGGAATAAACAAAATGGAGACTGCTTTAGAAAGAAGATTCTTGTTTATTTATTTGCCAGAAACTTCAGTGACACAGCATGTATTTCTGGGGCAGCTGACCACATGGAGTTGGGAGTGGTGGGTTTGTATACCTTCTTAGGCTTTTGTGTTTGGAGTTGTTCCTGTTCCTGTTCCTGTGGCATGAACTTTGAACTTTTGAGCATGTCCTTTTGGTATTCTAATAGTGGTGGGTTAATCTTATTATGTCCTAAAGGTCATGTCCTGCTTCCCTGTGGCTGTGGCTGTGGCTGATGGCTATGTCCTATGTTAGATTTTTGGGTGCGGGATCTTTGTCTTTCTAATCCCATTAGCTCCGAGCTTCCTGGCTCCAGTCTTTCTGAAAGGATTATCAAATCTGCATTTCTACAGAGCTGGTTTCTGCTTGGGGCAGAGAGACTTGGGGGGAGGTGGTTTCTGCCTAAAATTTTCTATTATTCCTTTGGAGAAATATATTCTGATTTTTTTTTAATATCCCCCAAAGTATTTCCTGCTCTGGAGGGGATGCTGTCTTCCTACACTTTCTATAATCACTAGCTAATTATTTTTCATTTTTTCATTCTGAATGCCAAATAATTGCCCAGGGGCTGAAAGCAAGGGGCTACTCTTAATAGTGCAGTTAGTATCCATTATGAAACTTTCTAGTCCTTTAGCATTTTATTAATTGGACACTTGTCAGAAAACATTTTTGACATGTACTGTCCTAATTGCAGAAATAGATTACATGCCTGCAACCTAAAGAATATTTTTATGTACCTTCTATTTAATTTGAAAGAGATTAATATCTTCACTTTTTGAAATTATGAACTACATACTGTATTTCATGGTAGCAGATAGGCATTCTACTTTATATTAAAAAACATACATGTTTTTAAAAATGCAACTAAGAGAATTTTTTTCCTTGCAGTCCTAACAAAGATTCTTGATAGTTGGATATGTATATACCAGTTTGAATTATATTTTGATTATAGGTTTTATATTATTTTTGTGTTTTGCTGCTTTTTATTTTATTTTATTATTTTATTTTATTTTACTGTTATGCTTTTTATATTGTTTGGTTGAAAAGGGGATATTTGCTCAAGCAAAGACTGTATAGCCATCTATCTGGGATGGTTTAATTTGAATTTCTACTCTGAGCAGCAATTAGATTTGGTGGATCTTTCTAGTATTATAAATCCATGAATTTATGTTCTTAAAAACTATTTTTGAGAACAAAAGCAATTTCTGATAGCAATTTGTGGCCTTTCCTGCCACTTGTCCATTGACTGCTTATGATAATTCAGCAGGGAAGATCACAAATGACAATGGTCATAGGATGCTACAACTGTCGTAAGTCCAAGCCAGTTGCCAAGTGCCGAATTGCAATCACGTGATCTTGGGGCTGCTGTGATAGTTGCAACTTCAAGAAATAGTTGCAAGTATACTTGTTCAGTGCTTTGTAATTTTAAATAATCACTAATGGGTGATCATTAATCAAGGACTATCTGTATTGATCACTAAGAAGAAATCCAGCATAGGAGCAAAATGTTCCACAAAGATGTTTAGCGTTGCCGAGTGTCAATAAATATTATCCATATACAATGTTTCCAGCTATGCTTGGGAACTTGGAAATAATAATAATAATAATAATAATAATAATAATAATAATAATAATAATAATAATAATAATAATAATAATAATAATAATAGTAAAGTTGGAAGGGACCTTGGAGGTCATCTAGTCCAACCCCCTGCTCAGGCAGGAAACCCTATACCATTTCAGACAAATGGCTGTCCAGTCTCTTCTTAAAAACTTCCAGTGTTGGAGCATTCACCGCTTCTGGAGGCAGGTTGTTCCACTGGTTAATTGTTCTAACTGTCAGGAAGTTTCTCCTTAGTTCTAGGTTGCTTCTCTCCTTGATCAGTTTCCATCCGTTGCTTCTTGTCCTGCCTTCAGGCGCCTTGGAAAATAGCTTGACTCCCTCTTCTTTGGGGCAGCCCCTGAAATATTGGAGCACTGCTATCATGTCCCCCCTCATCTTTCTCTTCATTAAACTAGACATACCCAATTCCAGCAACCGTTCCTTATATGTTTTTAGCCTCTAGTCCCCTAATCATCTTTGTTGCTCTTCTCTGTACTCTTTCTAGAGTCTCAGCATCTTTTTTACATCGCGATGACCAAAACTGGATGCAGTATTCCAAGTGTGGCCTTACTAAGGCATTGTAAAGTGGCATTAACACTTCACGTGATCTTGATTCAGAGTTAATCTGAGTTCAGTGCTAATATAGCAAAATATTCCTAGCACATTAAAGAGCCGTCATCATCAGACAGTAAAAAATAAAACGAAGATGAAGAATTTATTTTAAGTTAAATGTAAAAAACTGAGATAATACTTAATACTTCACTAGGCACCTATTCTTTTTTTTTTCCCCATAAGAACTTTGTCATAGGTGGAACCATTTAAGTCGTACAAAGAAAGGCTGCTTTCCTGAGCTTATTCTAATCTGCATCTGAAGCAAATGAAAAAGAGAATATTAGAATGCATACTTTTCCCTCAGCATTTGCCAATCATCCAAACAAATATTCAAAATTCAAAATTCCCAGCTTGACTCAAGGTCCTGATATTAAAGTAATCAAAAAAATTTAAACGTAGCATATTAATGGGAAAACATCAAATACAAGGGTTCTTTCTTATATCTGCAGTAATGCACTGACTTACTATCCTGGAGCAGGGAGAATGGAGAGCTGAGAGTTGAGGCAAGGCAAAAGTTCAGACCAATAAAAACAGTTAATTAATGCCGCAAAGCTATATTTGTGGCATTTCCTCCTGCACTTTAGCTGAGCCAGAAATTAATAGCTGCAGAAGAGCGATGACAGTATAGGGACAAGGACTGGCACAAAGGGATTGCATGGAAGAGTCCTAAAATCTGCATTCCTTTAAGCATAATATTTAGGAAGTGTATTAAGTGGCCTTAATTTAATAGAAGGGAAATATAAAGGGGGCACGCATAAGTCAAACTCAAATTCATGGTTGAAGTTTAAAAAAAAAAGACACACAAACAGCCATCCCTGTTTTTCGTATGCTAAAACAGGGCTTTTCAACCTTTTCACCCATTGTACCACTTTTAGGATATGGCAACATCCAAGTACCACCAGTCACCTAGCAAGGTGTCAAAAACTTGATGACCCAAAAAAAAAAAAAGGAAAAAAGTGATGAAGTACAGGTAGTCCTCGACTTACAACAGTTCGCTTAGTGACTGTTCAAAGTTATAATGGCACTGAAAAAAGTGCCCCCCAAGCCACAGCCGAGCAAGACACCTGGCTGCCTGCCCGCCCAGCGGCGCTCTTCCTCCTGTCCAAGGTTTTCATTGTTGTGAGCATTTCTGTTGAGGATTGGCAGCGGGGGTGGGGTTGGAGGATGTTTAGTTTTTATTCCCCCCATCTGCTGGGTGGTTACAGCAGGTTTTGGTCACTTCACATGACCCTGGGACACTGTGACCGTCATAAATATGAATCAGTTGCCAAGCATCTGAATGTAAATCACAAGACCCTGGAGATGCTGCAACGTTCCAGCTGATAGGTGCTTCTTCTGGGCTCAGCAGAAGCGCCAGGATCAGTGCTGCTTTCCAGCTGATCGGCGCTTCTTCAGGGCTCAGCAGAAGGACCAGGATCAGCGCCGAGCTCCAGCTGGAGCCTGGCACTGATCCTGGTGCTTCCGCTGAGCCCTGACAGCCCTGCAGCTCCAGCCATCTCTCGCTCAGACTTGTGCAGTGCTGCCACCGGTTCAGTTCATTCCCCTCCCCCGTTACTTTTCTAGGATGGTCACGTACCACCTGCCAGGTGCCAGTGTACCACAGGTGGTACCCATACCACTGGTTGAAAAGCCCTGTGCTAAAAGATGGGAATGTGGAATTTCCCCTTTTCAAATTCCCTCTTTTAAATTCCACTGGAATCATTTCTGGAACTCCAGATCTGATCTTAGCAAATCCATGGATAACAGATGAATTTTGCTAATTCAAATGCAATCTAGGCAATAGATTTACAAGTCACCTCAATAAAAATGTTTGGGCGCATCAATGTGAGATGTACAATACAACAACAACAACAACAACAACAACAACAATACTGCCCATTATTCTGGAGTCGGTGGTACTGAGATAACAAATGCTACTTGCTTAAAACACAGGCAAAGGGAACTATAATTTGTTACGTAAAACCTATAATTACTTTTCTGAAATAATGAAAGAGCTGAAGAGTGCTTCTGTTTTTTCCCGTCTTGTAAGTGCATTGATGCATATCGCCCTGTTTTAAAGACTCCAAAAAAATAAAATACCTTTGCTCATTTTTGAAGGTCATCAGCAGACAGTTTGAACAAACACGCAAGCCCCTTGAAGCTGTAAAACTATAGCTGACAACATCAGCTGCATAATAAATGCATTTATACTCCTTTCCAACCAAACCTGATCTCCTTTTTAAATAATTTTGTTGGAAGGGGCTATGAAGACTTCCATTGCATCTGGAAGTTCTATCACAGAAAGTTTAAGCTGATTTAATAATCATCCTCTCTTTCTGAAGACCCAGACTGAAAAAAAGCTCTAATACTGCTTTCCTCAATTTGGGACCCTCCCAAAAGTTGTGGACTTCAATGTTCATCATCTACAACCATATGAAATGAAGTGATGATAGTTGAAATCCAAGCCTTCTGCAAGCCATGGAGTTGTAATATATCACTCCATCAAGAGTCTCTACCGAAAATCATAATTGCCCAAATTTTGGCATTGAAGGCATGATAGAGCAGAACCTGAGGCTTTATCTGCCTCAGGTACCTTCCTATAATAGAGGTAGTCCTCAACTTACAATCAGAGCTGAGCCCAAGATTTCCATTGCTAAACAAGACAGTTGTTAAGTGGGGTTTTGACCATTTTATGACCTTTCTTGCCATAGTCATCAAGCAAATCAATGCAGTTGTTAAATTAGTCAATGGCTTCCTCGTTGACTTGACTTGTCAGAAGGTCGCAAAAGGTGATCACATGACCCCGAGACATTGCAACCGTCATAAATATGAGTCAGTTGCCGAGCATCTGAATTTTGATCACATGACCCTGGGACACTGCAACTGTCCTAAGTATGAACTGGTTGTGAAGCATCCAAATTTTGACCACGTGACAATGCTGCAAAGGCTATAAGTGTGAAAAACAGTCATAAATCACTTTTTTCAGCGCCATTGTAGCTTCGAACGGTCACTAAAAAAATTGGCTGTAAGCCAAGGACTGTCTGTATATCAGGGGTCCTTGGTGCTCTGTTTTCTTGCAGACATTTCATTACCCCAACTAGGTAAACATCATCAGTGCTAGTGTCTGTATATCCCAGAACATGCTACAAAATTCTAACCACATATTTTCCTTCAGAATAGCTTATTTCATGGTTTTCTTTTTGAGTCAATGTAGCCTACCCCCAAATGAAATAGCATAATGTGCCTTTTAGTGTCTAACATCCCCAGTGCTGTGGACAAGTTATTCTAATCCCTTCTGTTATTCATCAAGATCTGGAATGAAACATTAAGTACCAAGGACAGACACTGTGTTAGGTATCTCTTTGTAGTGATTTACCAGATCTTTTCTCTGTTTGCTTCATAGGTTGATGCTCCCCTGTGGTCTAAGGAGTAAATGCTTTCAGCTTCAGCTTCCCTCTTGAAATGCCAGAGATGATTTAACATACCTCATGCATGCAACTGGTCCTCTTTCTCCACCCAGCTGACAGCTGAAGCTACAGATATATCTGTTGACTCATTCACCTCCAAAGGGCATATCCAGAATTTGATAAACGCATCTGCCACTTTCTTCTTGCAAAAAACACGTGTGCTTCAAAGACAGGTAAACCAGAACTTCAAATTGTAAATACGGAATGCAGGCACCCACATTGGTCCTGCCATATATTAAGTCCAGGTGATGGTTAACTCTATTTAAAATGATGCAAAAGGTTATAATTTCCAAAGGCTATTAAGGATTAACCATAAAACCAAGCCTGCATTAATTTGGACACTTTGCTCTCCTAGATCCTTGGACCAGCTCACCCTATTGTGCAGTTGCACTTGGATGCAGGCCCCAAGGTCCACCAACAGAATTGCTGGACTGATCAATGGTCAAAACGCGGGAAGATCAGTTGTAATATCTTCATGAAGACATTTTAAGTCCTTTCCAGTGTTGATATTGTGTGTGAAAATGCCAGGCATTGTATTGGTAGAGAAAAGAAATGAAATGTTGTTTTAATTTACCTCTCAGGGAAATATATTTGGCAGAAAACCCAGCTTTAACTGTCCTGTAAGGTTGCTCAGAATATTTGGAGAGCTGTTCAAGCAGCAAGCTCCTTTGCAGAGGATGCTTGTGAAAGAAAAAACACCCTAAAATTTCTATCATTTCCATCCCCCTGAAAGATTTAACAGGGTCACACTAAGGACAAAACAGAGCCCTTCCTTTTAAAAGCATGGAATCATAGAGCTTGAAGTGACCTTGGAGGTCTTGTAGTCCCACCCCCTGCTCAGTGCAGGAGCCTTACACCATCCTGGTCAAATTGTTGTCCAGTCTATGTTTGAAAACCTCCAGTGATGGAGCATGCACAATCTCAGGAGGCAAACTATTCCATTGATTAATTGTTCTGACTGTCAGAAAATTTCTCCTTACCTCTAGGTTGGATCTCCCTTTAAAAAGCTTCCGCCCATTGCTTCTTGTACTGCCCTCTGGCCTGCTTTGGAGAATAAGTTAATGCCCTCTTCTTTGTGAAATGAGGGATCACCTCTCCCCAATTGCATTTACCCATTCAACCAGGTCCAGCAGGAGGCACATACTTTGGGTCCCATCAGCTGGGGAGCGTCACTATGCAGGAAGAGAGGTTGGTCTGCTCTGGTACTTGCCCCGGAATAGAATAGAATAGAATGAATAGAATAGAATAGAATAGAATAGAGTAGAGTAGAATATGTAGAGTAGAGTAGAGTAGAGTAGAGTAGAGTAGAGTAGAGTAGAGTAGAATAGAATAGAAAATAATAATAATAATAATAATAATAATAATAATAATAATAATAATAATAATAATAATAATAATAATAATAATAATAATAATAATAATAATAATAATAATAATAAAGTTGGAAGGGACACTGGAGGTCATCGAGTCCAACCCCCTGCTCAGGCAGGAAACCCTACACCATTTCGGACAGATGGCTGTCCAGTCTCTTCTTAAAAACTTCCAGTGTTGGAGCATTCACCGCTTCTGGAGGCAGGTTGTTCCACTGGTTAATTGTTCTAACTGTCAGGAAGTTTCTCCTTAGTTCTAGGTTGCTTCTCTCCTTGATCAGTTTCCATCCGCTGCTTCTTGTCCTGCCTTCCTTCGCTTTGGAGAATAGCTTGACTCCCTCTTCTTTGTGGCAGCCCCTGAGATATTGGAACACTGCTGTCATGTCCCCCCTCGTCCTTCTCTTCATTAAACTAGACATACCCAATTCCAGCAACCATTCCTCATATGTTTTAGCCTCCAGTCCCCTGATCATCTTTGTTGCTCTTCTCTGTACTCTTTCTAGAGTCTCAGCATCTTTTTTACATCGTGGTGACCAAAACTGGATGCAGTATTCCAAGTGTGGCCTTACCAAGGCATTGTAAAGTGGTATTAAAATTCACCTTGATTGTGAATTTTATGTAGCTCATGGTGGGTTTTGTATGCTTTTACGTTGTTTTATTTCCCTGTTTGCAGATTATTGCGCCATTCCTTTTTCTTGTTTTTATACAGGTAGTCCTCCCCTTTCATTCAGTGACCACTTAAAGTTACAACAGCCCTGAAAAAAAGTGACTCACAACCAGTACTCACACTTGCAACCATCGCAGCATTCCCCAGGATCACATGATCAAAATTCAGATGCTTGGCAACTGGCATGTATTTACAACAGTTGCAGAGTCCCTGGGTCAGGTAATTGCCACTCACTACCTCCCCAGCTGGCCTCCAACAAGCAAAGTCAACGAGGGAAGCTGGATTTGCTCAACAACCAGGCGATTCACTTAAATTGCAGCGATTTGCTTAACAACTGTGGCAAAAAAAAGGCTGTCAAATTGAGCACAACTCACTTAACAACTGCTTTGCTTAGCAATGGAAGTTCTGGTCGCAATTGTGATTGTAAGTTTAGGAGTACCTATATTTCTTGTAATTGTTTGTAAGCCACCCAAAATCATATATACAAGATGGGTGGCTATAACAATATGAAGGAACGAACGAACGAATGAACGAACGAACGCGCCCTAAAGACATGGCTTTTCCAACAAGCGGGATTGGCCTAGGGAATTTTAGTGGGGTTTTTAAGGGAAATTTTAATTATTAGGCCATTGCAAATATTTCCTTTTAATCTGGTTTTAAATTGGTATTTATTGTAATATTGGTTTTATAAGGCTGTCAGCCGCCCTGAGTCCGGTAAGGAGAAGGGCGGGATACAAATCAAATAAATAAATAAATAAACTGTTTAGAGAGGGATGTGGGGGAGAAATATAGCCAGGTTTCAAAGTCGTGGAAGGTAGGAATGGGAGTAAAAGAGCTGAAGGAAAAAGGAAAAAAAACACTGGAAAAAGGAAAGCTGCAGGAAGAAGGCTGAAAGCCGAAAGACATTGTGTGAGAAAAGAACCTGCAATTGGCAGTTGGCAGCATGGAAATGTGTGTACCTGTATTGTGTGCAGGGCTGCTGAAAAACTCCAAATCAGAAAATGGGAGGAACAAAAGATCTTGACAGCTGGACAGGAGAAATCTGAGTTATAATACACCCCTATATGTAACTGAGAGTTGAGCTGTGGAGTCCTTGATGCTCTCCAAGTTTGATGATTTGCCTGCAGACATTTCATTACCCAACTAGGTAACCTCATCAGTGCCATTGATGATGTTATCTAGTCAGGTAATAAAAAGTCTACAAGCAATCAAAAGCAAAGAGCCCCAAAGTCTCCATTAGGAAACACGTTATGCAATTGATACGATCTGTAACTAAACGAGCCTTCTTTCAGTTAGTTTGTTCATATTGTAGAGAAAACTCAGCCAAGATCATAGCCTCTGTGATACAAAGCCTCGTGTAGGTATTAGAGTTGGGGGGAAAAAATCTCTCTAATATCAGTCTTTCTTCTCCCCTTTCCCAAGCTCAGCTTCTAAACATTTAGTCAAGTTTCTTTTCTAGCCCAACCTTCTCCAACATGAGTGGTCCATTCATACATTCCAGCCAGCTCATCAAAAGGACCGTAGTCCCAATACATCTAGAATTCTTTTTTTTTTTAATTTTTATTTATTCCTTTTTACAACAAAAATAAAAATACATTTTTTTCTTAACAGTACTGTGTTATACATCTTATATATATTATTTACAATTTATTTACATTAATAATCATGTCTTTTTGTTTTTCTGTTCTAGCCAATCATAACATTTGTTCCATATTTCATAGAATTCCGTTACCTCGACTTTTAGTTCTAGCGTAATTTTATTCATTTCTGCGCATTCTAGAATTTTGTATATGATCATATCATTTGTAGGTATGTTTTCACCCTTCCAATACTGGGCATATACTATGCGGGCTGCTGTTAATATATGTACAATGATGTATCGGAGTTGTTTTTCCATCTTTAAATTTATTATACCCAAAAGAAATAATTCAGGTTTNATTCTAATCAGTCTTGGGAAAGGCTGTTCTAGTTGTGAAATATTTCCTTTTAGTCAACACTAATCTTCTGTTTTCTCTCCAACTGGTGCCTGCTATCTGTTTCCTTTCCAAACATTTTGAATTTGCCATTTCCTGGTTAACCCAGGAGAGCTATCACAGATTCTCCTAGCAGAAAATATGGCACTACTTCCCAATCTTTATTCCTGTTCATATTCTGCCTGAGACAGTAATCAGTCTCTTCCTTAAATGGCTCCCTAAGCTTCCAAAAAAATGCTGTTATGTCAGCAGAAGAGAGCGTCATTCAGCTGCCCCCAGGAGACATAACAACAGGAGTTTGATCAGGGAAAAGAAAGATGGAAACATAAAATCCTTTTCAGTTTGATAATGATTTTCCCATAAATCAGTGATTCCCCTCTGCTTTCCAGATTTGCTTGTATTTAACGCCAAATAGTGATTACTTCATAAACAGTGAGATTATGTCAGGTTATTTTTAAAACAACAATGACAGCATGTTCCTTCACATACCCACACAAACATACAATGATGTATAGTAGATAGGAATCCTGTTAGCTTCTCTTTCTAATTTCATGTACATTATTTAGTAGGATGCTTTATTGAGTACAATGTAGTCTAACAGACTATATCAATCTAAAATCAAAATTTTTATTCTAGTCTAGGGAACATACAGTAGTGCTTAACAATGTCAGATATACCAGTTCGATTTCCACATGTATATCTTCACCAGTGCATTCATGACATCAACTACATTTGATTAAGTAATTCATTTTTTCAATTTATCTTTGTTGAAAATGGCTTACATAAAAAATGAGAGGGAAGGAAAATTAAATTCGCTCCTCCCTACCACAGATTCAAGACAATTCAAGCTCTTCTGGAAGTTTGAATAATATAGGTTTCTTAAAAAGATCGAGATCTAGGTCTCTTGCAATTTAAAAATCCCTAAAGATGATCTACAGTACATCTTTTAAAAAGTAGTTAAGAATCAGTTCACTGCAGAATGTTTCAATATTATATAGCAGGCTGTAAGGGAAGGTGGAATATACTGTATTATAATATAATTGGCAAAAAGATTCGGATTCCTTTCTTTGAATAAATGCTATTCAGTTTAGGGATCAAAAGATCTTTTTTTATTATTTATGAGCTAAATCAGTAGTTCCTAGAATTCTCACCGCACAATTTTGCGCTCTCGCTCTCTCTCGCTCTCTCTCTCTCTCTCTCTCTCTCTCTCTCTCTGTGTGTGTGTGTGTGTGTGTGTATAAATACTGGTTTTATAGCATACTTTTTAAATTTCAGAATCCCAGTAGACCCTCAAGAGACAATAATACAAAAAAATGCATATAATTTCTTTATTCAAAATGCGAAATAAGATTTCATTAAATGCAATCATAAACATACTGGAAATCAGAGCAGCTCTCTAGTCTCTCCATTTAATGCCCTTCTATGACCTATTGCTAACCATCATCCTATGCCCTTTGGAAATGATTATTAGCAACTAGAAGCCACTAGCCAATTCCAGGACATTGAAAGGTGATTTTTGTGAATGGAGACAGACTATTAAACTGGAGCTTACTGAGAGAATATGGGGTTGGGAGAGGCTCGGTATCCCTTGGCTCCTTCTCAAACTGAAAATCTGGTTCCAATTTTGTTCAATATTGTCCTGTACTCAAAATTAGCTTTTATCACCTGAGTATGTTAGACAATATTGGCTAGAAATATGCCAACAGGAGGACAAGACAGCTGGAAAGAATCAGGAAGAGAATCCTAATCTTCTCTACAATTTTATAGCTTCTCTGTATTCACGCCTGGGAAGAAGCTAACATATAAATGACTTTTTAGCTATCTAGGCCAGTATTGCCTGCTCTGTCAGGCATCAGTTTACAACTCCTGTTGACTGAGATAGGTGGGGTTAAACTTGCAGTTTCTGTAAGCAAAGTTCGAATCAACCTCCACTTCTAATGATTAACAGACCTGTACTTTTCCAGGCAACATAATGGAAGAGGTTTTCCATTGATCCATTCTGGGATATTTCTTTCAAATTCCCAATCTGATCTATGCCCCTACCTTTTCTTAATGGTCACCCACCTGGGGATGTCAGGAACTTCCTCAGGATATGATCAGAGCCAGGCAGTTGTGATGATGGATGATTATGTAAAAATGCGCGTAAGAAATGGGCACGGCTTTGTTTGCACTGTTGCAGCCACCATCTTGACTTTTTTGATTACACTCTGAGGAGAATCCTGAGGGTGTCAAGTGCCCTGAGGGATTTAGAGAACTGTAATGAACTTCTTTAACCAGTTTTCCTAATCATGTTTTGTAAGAGACCAAGGGGCCCTTCAAGTTAAGAGCACCTAGGAGCTTATCTCCAATGTTGGCCTTAAAAAAATGGAGAACCAGTAAAGGGGAATATTTTTACCTCAGGATTGAAATGAGGGGTCTTTGGTGCTCTCTGAGCTTGGTTGTGTTCTTGCAGATGTTTCATTCTCCAACCAGGTAACATCAATATTTATGATGATATTACCTGTTTTGGGTAATAAAACATCTGCAAGAAAACAGCAGGCTCACAGAGCACCCAGGATCCCTCACAATGTCTGATGGTTCCTTTACAGGTAGTCCTCGACTTACGACCAGAACTGAGCCCAAAATTTATGTGAGACATTTGCTAACTGAGTTTTGCCCATTTTACAACCTTCCTTGCCACAGTTGTTAAGTGAATCACTGCAGTTAAGTTAGTAACATGGTTTCCCCAATGGCTTCCCCATTGACTTTGCTTGTCAGAAGATTGCCAAAGGTGATCACATGATCCTGGGACACTGCAACAGTCATAAATACGAGTCAGTTGCCAAGGATCTGAATTTTGATCGCATGGCCCTGGAGATGCTGCACTGGCTGCAAAATGGCTGTAAAAAACAATCATAAGTCCATTTTTTCAGTGCCGTTTTAACTTTGAACAGTCACTCAATGAAGTGTTGTAAGTCGAGGACTACCTGTACTTCTTCAACCAATCAATCAATCAATCAGACTAGAGCTGGAAGGGATCATGGAGGTTTTCTAGTCCAGCCCCTGTTCTTTTGCAGCAACTCATTGCTACATTTAATGCCGCTAATCTTTCTGTACTTGTTTTTTTTTTTAAGAGATTGATTTTTCACTGGATCTTTTTTTCTGCAATACCAATAGCCAACTTTTCCTTTGCTCAGTGCAAGCAGGGCAGGCACCCTCTGAAGAATGGCCCTTGTGAAGCATCTTTAGAAAGGTACCTGTCAACGCCTCAGGCAGAGAGCGACAGCCTGTTCAAGCAAGGACGACTTCATTTTCCCTGCAATGGGTGACAGCAACATGCCAGGGTTTTTCCTAACACTGTCTGTCTTCCTGCTGAGCTGTGTCCTGCCCGAGAGCAAGGATACCCTTCATCTTACCTTCCAAGCTGCTGTCCCACTTCGGTTATCAAAAGCTGGTGGTGATTTATCCAGAGCCTGTTTTGTCACATTTGGCAGCGACATAATTTTCAGCTAATCTGGCATTAGGAATCTCTGCACATTTCTGCAAGTGCCATATAAGATTGAAAATTGGGAGGGGGAAGAAAATCTAATCACAATGCAAATTAGGTCAGGCTTGGCACCTATGACGTGAAGCAATAGCTTATTTCAAGGGAGTCTCGTGTGGTGACAGTATAATTAAGATTTCTGTTAGAAGGAATGAACATTATTTGCCTAGTTGAGGGAGGTGGGGTTTTTTTTTTCCTGCGATGGAGAGCTGTTGGCTTAGGGACCAGGAATATTTGCTTATTGGGAAAAAATTTTGTGAAAAATGATGTGGAATTTGCCTGATCAATAAGAGAGCCAACACTGGACTTACATACTATTTTTGCTTAAAATACAAACAACCGTTTGCTAGGGTATATATATATGCCCCCAGTTGCTTTAATTTCCTTCTCCAAAGGTAACATCCCGCAAGTTCTCCAAGTTTCAGGGATAGAATTTTGGAATTGTGAGAATGATCGATAGATGCTCTTGCACAGTAGCTATAAGGAGCAACCTAATCAATTCTGAATCATGGATTTATCTCAACACCGTTGCTCTTCTCTTTCTCTTCCCAACACTCACTGCTATCCCTGCCTTGGCTCAGATAGGAGTTCACAGTTTCCTATATAGCTGTGGGCTGCTGTTGCCATTTTTTAAAAAAATTGTTTTCTTAAAAAAAAACCTCAAAAAGCCCATTTGGGGTCAAGATGTATTCTTGAAATAGAAACAAAAGCAAGGACAAGTGGATCATACCAGAGGCAGAACTTTCTTCTCATACATCTCACCAGGGACATTTTCAAGCCTTCTGAGCAGTCAGTTCTATGCCACTTATTTCTTTAAATTTTAATAGCTTCAGGAAATCCAAAATGTGGGCAACGTGTTCCTAAAAAAACACCACTAGCCTCTCCCTTTGTATCTCCAGGCAGTTTTCCATCAGTGGGTCCTCCTTGATTACGGCCTATCTTGCCGAAGGGGTTCCTTTGATCCAAGCTTTTGATGGCTGATCAGTCTCTCTAACAGAGGGAGGGTGAACACACAGTTTCTCCAATAGCCCATCTGTGAATTACGCTTGATCTTCTAGACTTGATTCCTAGATCAGTGATGACGAACCTTTTACAGACCGAGTGCCCAAACTGCAACCCAAAACCCACTTATGCATCGTCGAGTGCCGGTTGGGTGTGGCCCATTGGGTGGGTGTGGCCAATTGGTGGGTGTGGCCTATTGGGTGGGCGCAGCTGCGGTGGTAACGGCAGACTGGGTGGGACTAAAAAGTTCAATCAATCAATTCCAACTTTGCAAGATCTTTTTTTTCCCGTGAGAAGTTGAAATTGACTGATTGATTGAACTTTTTTTTTTTTTTGCACATGGCGGCGGAGGCCTAAAGTGAAAAGGTTTTATAAAACCCAGCTGAAGACCTAGGACTGGGGCAACGGTGCGCGTGCCCATAGAGAGGGCTCTGAGTGCCGCCTCTGGCACCCGTGCCATAGGTTTGCCACCACTGTCCTAGACACTCTCACATAACTTCAGTTTCCCTCTCCTCCCTCTTACGTACTATAGGCATAATATAGCTATGGCATATACTTACTTGATACCATAGCAGAAATAATTCACTACAGTAAGAAAAATGGTCTCTGACAGAAGGCCACCTGAAGAGACTAGAAGCATTTGAAATGTGGATCTACAGGCGGCTGTTACGTATAAGCTGGGTTGACAAGATCAGAAATGAGGAGGTGATAAGCCGCCTGGGAAAGCCAAGGGAAATCATCAAAACAATTAAAAAACAAAAATTAGAATATTTTGGACATGTGATGCGACACCCAGAAAAATACGGCATACTCCATTTAATCCTCCAGGGAAAGATTGAAGGCAAACGAGGTCCAGGCAGAAGAAGAACATTGTGGCTTCAAAATCTAAGGGATTGGTTTGGACAAAACTCAGCAGCACTTTTTTGTGCGGCTGCTGATAAAAACAGGATCGCCAACATGATCGCCAACGTCCGATAACGGATATGGCACAAGAAGAAGAAGAAGCAAAATGCATCCTCTTCCCCCATTCTTCTCCCCTCCAATCTTTCGGTTCACATGACCTGTCCAAAATGCAAAGGTCCCCTTAAAAATTGGGACTGTTTTATAGACCTAGAGCTCTTAATGTCAGGCAGCAAGAAGAAACATGAGATGGAAAGAGCAGGTGTTTACTCTCAAGGCAGCTGCAAAAGAACATGGGCAGCACTCTAAGTTCTGTTGTGTTAAATCATTTCCTCTGTAGTTGTCTGTGGGGACCTTGTTAACAGGGCCAGTGCAGCCTGCTCATCTGTTTCTGCATGAAATATATAAGGCTGGCTATTACCTTTAAAACTCCATAGGGCCTGGGTCCCAACTACCTGAGAGAAGAGAAGAGAAGAGAAGAGAAGAGAAGAGAAGAGAAGAGAAGAGAAGAGAAGAGAAGAGAAGAGAAGAGAAGAGAAGAGAAGAGAAGAGAAGAGAAGAGAAGAATTTGAAGGGACCTTGTAGGTCATCTAGTAGTGCAACTCCCGCCCAAGTAGGAGACCCACCATCATTTCTGACAGATGGCAGTCCAGTCTCTTCTTGAAAGCTTCCAGTGATGAAGCTCCCACAACTTCTGAAGGCAATCTGTTCCATTGGTTGATTGTTCTCAATGTCAGAAAATTCCTCCTTATTTCTAGGTTGAATCTCTCCTTGATCAGTTTCCATCCGTTATTTCTTGTCTGGCCTTCAGGTGCTTTAGAAAATAGGTTGAGCTCCTCCTCTCTGTGACAGTCCTTCAAATATTGGAACACTGCTATCATGTCTCCCCTGGTCCTTCTCTTCAGTAGACTAGACTTTTCATTAGACTAGAAGGTTTGTCTTCAATTTACATTAATTTGTTTCTCATGATCGAGAGCTGTAGCCACTTAATATTTTGAAATATACCCTCTGCAGATAAGACCTTAGAAGCTTGTCTTTTAAAACAGATTGTATTGTTGTTGTTGTTGTTACTGATTTGATTAAAAAGAAATGAGCCTTTAGGTTTTTATGGTAAACCACTAAAGATTTGGGTAGTGAGCAAGATCATGCATTTAATTTAGGAACAGTAGAAGCAGTGCAACCTTTTGTAAGCTAGAGATGATGTTAGGTCCCTTCTCCCTTTTTCTTCATTCCATGCCAACCAGCCAGGGGGCAGCATCTAAGAGTGGCAGCAAAAATGCTGGGCACACTTTGAACCCTACAAATCTCTATCTTCCATCGCCTGATTGCTATCGCTTCCCCAGCCTCCGATGCGGAGTGAGCTGTCTAGCAGACCATAGGGATAGACTCTCAGCATTCAAATTTTTTCAAGCAATAATAAACCCTGTCATTTGCTTGCTGTAATCAATGGTATTCATTTGGAACCGTTGATACTGGATCCTAAGGCAAATACGTTTTTCTTTAGTTGATCTTTAAGTGAGAAATAAACACCTCCTGGAATTTAAAAACAGAGTGGAAGGGCAGCACTGCACTATCATGTTGCAAGTTCTGTCCCCTTCATACATGCGCAGCGACATCACATCCATGCCCAAAGGGGCGGAGCTTGCAGCACAGCAGCACAATGCGACATCCATCATTTTTACAAAAACAAGACATTTTGCCAGTAAAGAATTTAGATTTCTGTATCTCTTGACTGCCATCTAATGGTTGTCTGTGTTTTTGGAGCCCAGGGGGGGAAAAGTAGTAGGCATGGGTGTTGGATGACATATGTTTATCCAGTGCTTTTTTTGTTAAAAAAAAAAAAAAGTGCAGGAACTCACACACGTCATACAACCCGCCTTGCCTACCCTACAAGGTTCCATCCAAAAAAGGTGCCGGAACTCCATTCTGGGCGTTCTATGACAAAAAAAAGCCCTGTGTTTATCTGTCATTTACTCCGAAGTATGCATGTTATATATGCAGAAGGTCTCAAGTTTAAACTCCAGTCAAAGACACAAGGTAGTAATGCCAGAGATTCTGGAGAACTGTTGACAAATAGAAGGGACCTACTTCTATATGAAGTAGGCAGTTTCTGGGCATCTTCTTAAGTTCCTTACGACGAGGCATTGAAAACTACAGATAAAAAGGAAGAAGACCTTACAATGCCTTCTCCTGAAAGAAACCATGGACTTCTCCTTGCCTGGAAATAAATTGCAACCCTTATTTCAGGACATGAACCAAATTACTTTCCATGTTTACACCAGACTTGAACCACCTTTTAATCCTGAGGGATCTCAGGATAAGGGATTGTAGACATGTATGAAGACCACATTGCACATCTCAAAGTGAAATATACCTGTTTCATGAAAAAGTAGCATCCAGAGATGGACTAAGACAAAATGAAGGAACAAATGAAGGTAGCAATTAAAACTGAATACATCAGAGATTGGCTAAAAGATGCCTGTAAATACTAGTGTCCCATTGACCCTTACTTTGGTACCCGTCACCATTAGCCCACCCTTATTTTAAGATTTTTTTTAATTCTGTAAACATAGCTATGAATGGGAGCTGGCTTGCTCCTCTTGCTCTAACCATAGGTATCTTAGTCAAAGTTATGGCGGGCTACAGCCCAGTGCTTGATTTAAAATATGTCATTCTGACAAAGATAAGCTGAAAACATAGAGGACATCCAAGATCGGTGCAAGCAAAACAGGATAGCAAGAAAACATCTCACCAGTTTGCCTTTTGGCAATATTTTCGAAAATCCACGGGGCATCTCCTCAACATTCCCTTTTTTCATAAAAGTTTTATTAATTTTTAAAAACTACAGTCTTTAGTGCTTAGTAAACAACATGTTGTCTGGGTTCAAATATTTAACATTAACCTTTTCAATATAAATCTGTTCAATATTACACAATCCAGTATTTTCTTTCCCTGATCCTCCTTCTCCATGTTTTTTCCATTTTCCCTTCATTACACCATTACAATTTTTGGTACTGTTAATGTATACAAAGTTAGATATAAGCATCTTCATCATATTTTACTAATATCATACAAATAACAATAATATCAATTCATAAATCAATAATGTCAATTCATTAATCAATATCCTGTTTTTTGTCCTCTTGTTAAAGTTTGATTTCCCATCAGTATTTGAAATATCGATATCAGTTATGATTTTTTCAATGTTAATTACATTTATATAGCAGAAAGTTTTATTCAAATTAATCCTCCTCTTATCTTCATATTTCCCATATCAAAAAAGAGGGAAAAAATACTATCTTAATTCTAAATCATCTCTTTCATTGTAAAAGTCTAATTATATCTAAAAGTCTTCCATTCTTTTAATCTTATTCAAAAGAGTATTTAAACATACAATGCCCCCTCTAGAAGGTCAAGTCTTCTGTTTTTTAAATCTGACTCTTTCTTTCTTTGACAAGTTGCTTTCCAAGCCAGGGCAATTAGATCGCCCAGGAATTTTCTTTCTATTTTTGTGAAAATTGCTTGGCATGAGGAAAACAATTTGGGTAGGGTATTGGGGGGGGATTCCGCCCATTTATATTCCTTAAACAACTCCCAGTTCCTTTCTCTTTTCATTTCCTGTCTCTCAAATTGTGACATTACCCTTTTCTATATTCCCTTTTTTAAAATCTTTTTCTTTGCCATCAAATATATTTTGCAGACCTAAGGGATAAAAGGTCTTTTGCATTTTCATTGTTATAGCTAAGTCTTGCAGTTCTTTTATCTCTTCCATCTCTAAATCCATTTCCTCTGTTTCATCTTCTGATTTCTGGATTATTTGTTCATACTTTGTAGTCGTTATCTGGGAGCTTTCTAGTTGTAGATTTAATTTGGAGATTTGTTTGTTTATATTGTCTAAATTGTTTTTAGTCTCATTATGATTTCTTTTTATATCCTCTTTGCATTCAACAATTGTTTGGTGAATTAGTTGTAGCATAGAATATATTTCTTTCTGGAAGGTGTTTATTTTTTCTTGAGGCATCATTCCTGGAGATTAGTTTTCTGGTCTTTATATGTATCCTTTATAACCCAATATATTCCAAAGTATAGGTTCAGTTTTGAAGGCAATATTTTATAGTAATCCCTTGTCTCAAAAATTGTCAATCAGGCAAGGTTGTAATCCACAATATTCAAAGTGTTCAAAATGTTCAACCTCTCTGAAAACAGCTCAAAGGTCTCTCCCAGCCAAGCATAGTCCAAATTTTTCTTTCTCTCCCACTAGCTCTTGAAGTTAAAAGTCCAAGCTCAGTAGATATTTATAATCCAAGACGGTCTGGATGATAAGTATGCCAAAATATTTTCCTTTATTGCCAGCTGTTCTCCCAGGGTAGGAATCACCAAGCAAAGCAAATTATATTGCTATACACAAATCCACCACTAGATGTCATTCAAAGTCCATTTTCCACTCTTAAAACAGGATTGATTTCTTATATTTCACCTCAATGTTTTTTTTTCTTTTTTCAAAGAGAAAATCTTAACAGTTATCTCAGTTCTCAAATTTATCGAAACTGTAGGTTTATGTTACTTCCACTTCAATATTGTATGTTTCTGTCCCCCATAAAATTAAAACACCGCTTCCATTTACATTTGGAGGTTTTTCACTTCTTGGGAGCCTTTCCCAGGAAATTCAGTTGTAATATAGTAAAGAAGGGATCAATATTCTCACCCAGTTCCAGACATGCTGTTTACAATGTATTAAGTAGTGCTTTTTTCCTCTTTGGTTGTCACCAGCTAGTGGCCAGCCACAGGAATGTAGCCAGTTTTACCCCTGCCAGTTTGGAGGGCTTTCCTTGGATTGAATGGAAAGACCACCATCTTTCTGTGATTGACAAGGCACACCTTCTCTTCATCGCCTCTTCAGGGCGATTTTAGGCCCTTTTTAGGGTCCCAGCAGGGCAAAATTGGGCATGGAAGGCAGAGACCTGCCTTCCTGCGTCCCGTTCCACCACAACACAAACCAGAAGTCCCTCAACATTCCCAATGTATCAAGATTGCCTCCTCCTGCAGTCGGAATGGGACAATTTGCCACAGCCAA
>NW_015391046.1:21630-25137 GCF_001527695.2 Protobothrops mucrosquamatus
CACCTTCTCTTCATCGCCTCTTCAGGGCGATTTTAGGCCCTTTTTAGGGTCCCAGCAGGGCAAAATTGGGCATGGAAGGCAGAGACCTGCCTTCCTGCGTCCCGTTCCACCACAACACAAACCAGAAGTCCCTCAACATTCCCAATGTATCAAGATTGCCTCCTCCTGCAGTCGGAATGGGACAATTTGCCACAGCCAATTCCCCAGGGCCACCATTGGACAACTCACTGCAGGACAATTCAATAATTCAATTTAATTATTTAAAATAATTTTAAAAATTATTTAAAATTATTTAAAAAAATATTTTAATTTTTATCATTCACATTTCATTTTGTTGCTCCTTTGGCATCCTTGCTTTAATTATTCTATTCCACCATTTCTTTGATATTTGTGTAACTCTTGTCCCGCAGTGAGTCAGCCACAGCTAGTTGGCCGTGGTGGGTGGACCAAGGCGAATTGGCTGTAGCAAATAGGCTGCAGTGAGTTATCCTAGACCAGTGGTGGCGAACCTATGGCACGGGTGCCAGAGACGGCGCTCGGAGCCCTCTCTGTGGGCACATGCACCATCTCCCCAGCCCTACCTCCTCCCACAGCCCCCTCCTCACCAGCAGCCCTTCCGGAGGAGAGTCGCCCTGGGCGCGGCCCACGTGAAGCAGCGCAACGAAGAACATCGTAGCCAGGCAGCGGGGACAAGACTCTGCCCTTGCACCCCGTCACGCACAGATGCTGCTGCGGGGCATGGGCAGAGGGCGTGGCTGCCATGGCGCTGCTGGGCTGCCTAGGTGATCTGTGGCGGGCCATGGAGGTGGTAGGTGGCCCAATGGGCAGGGTGGAGCAGGAACGGGGGTGAGGGGCAGTTTTTGGGCACTTGGTCCCTAAAAGGTTCGCCATCACTGTCCTAGACAGTACATGATAACAAATTCTGGATCTTCATTTTCCAAGTAAACTTGGAAAGAAGTCATCATTTATGAGCCATTGGGAGACATGCAGGCCCCAGGTCAGCTTTTATTATGAGACGTGACCTTTTGCTTACGAAGCTAAACAATATCTTGGCTGAACTTCTGGTGACCTCTCATATTTACTTTAGACTTGCCAATGCCTTTGCCTGGGGTTTAGCAATAAAGATTCTCTATTTTGACAATGAAACGTTGACTCTTATTTCTTTGAAATCAAGTATGAACAGTTGCCGTTGCATTAATGGAGTGTTTTGCTACTTGGTAGTCAAAGAGACCCCAGATAAAAATAATATTGTTGCAGCCAAAAAAGAAAGTGATGCACAGCAGTTCATTTCATGTGCTGATGCTACTGATCGAGTCCAAAGCAATCCCCCTGTAAATTGTTTCTGTTTTGCTGTTTTCTCCCTTCCCAAGGCTCATTATTTAAACATATTCCCCTTGATTTAACTGCTGTCTCACAACTGCTGGAAAACAGAGTATCTGCTACAAAGAGGCTGCACTTACAACTTTGCCTGTCTCTTTAAAAATTAAGGGTACACAGCAGGCCTGCCACCTTCCCCTCTTTCACCTCAAAGACTATTTCCAAAAGCAAAACATAAAACTCAGTTACTTTCCTCAACTGACTGAGGAGCAACTCGTGAAATTAAACGATTCTCATCTGCCTTCCGGAACAGTTTAATTTCAGAAAGTAAATATCATCCTAGCCAGTATTTTAGAGGAGCAAAATATTTCTTTTTTCGCATATTTTTCTTCAACCCTCCATCCCCACTGATTGGCCTGTCTGTCTGGCAAAATTTTCCATTATCTCCTTGGGCAGCTGGTTTTCTAGTTCTGTGTTATTGCTAGGTTTGTTCAATTATCTGTATGTCAAAGGAGGCTTGCCCACCGTTTGAAGCACTGAGCTACTCTTTAAGGCGGCTGCCACAAGTATTATTTAGCTAAGAGAGAAGATCTGAAAGATTTCTTGAGTTGACTTCAATTTTGACTGATTTTCCTAACATGTTGTGGCATGTGGCATGCTAATATTCCTTGCAACATTGCAGGAGTAGTTGGAATTGTTATTGTTTAGCTCAGGGGTAGGCAACCTTGGTTCTTTTATGACTCGTGGACTTCAACTCCCAGAATTCCTGAGCCAGCCATGCTGAGGGGAAAGGGAGAGGTTTCCAAGCTGAGCCATGCTGGCTCAGGAATTCTGGGAGTTGAAGTCCACGAGTCGTAAAAGAGCCAACGTTGCCTACCCCTGGTTTAGCTCCTTAGCCTTGGGGTTTCCTGACTTAGTTTTTTCACTAACCAAGGTTGCTGCCATTACCTATGACAAGCAGGTCTTGAGAATACTGCTAGGGCCTTCCCACCCATGCCCTCTGTAGTTTGAGTACATGATTTCCCACTGTTAGGTAATACTACCCAAACTGGCTCCACTGACTTGTCCCCAAAGGCAGCACCTGAAATTATTCTTCAATCCTCCTGACTTGAGGTTCATCCTTAAGTCCCTGTAGTTGCCAAGGAACCTTCCCTAGTTACAGATAGTCCTCGACTTATGACCACAATTGAGCCCAAAATTTCCATTGCTAAGCAAGACAGTTATGAGGTGAATTTCACCCCATTTTATGACCCTTCTTGCCACAGTTGTTAAGTGAATCACCAAAGTTGTTAAGCTAGTAACAGGGTTGTTGGGTGAATCTGGTTTCCCAATGACTTGTCAGAAAGATA
Source organism: Protobothrops mucrosquamatus (assembly GCF_001527695.2). NCBI lineage: Eukaryota > Metazoa > Chordata > Lepidosauria > Squamata > Viperidae > Protobothrops > Protobothrops mucrosquamatus. The sequence continues at coordinate 24,297 of NW_015391046.1, forward strand.
CAAAAGGTGATCACATGACCCCGGGACATAGCAACCGTCATAAATAGGAACTAGTAGCCAAGCATCCAAATTTTGATCATGTGACCATGGAGATGTTGCAACAGTCATAAGTGTGAAAGGCAGTCATTAGTCACTTTTTTCAGTGTCGTTCAGTGGTGGGATTCAAATATGTGAACAACTGGTTCTCTGTGTGGATGCCACTTCCGGAAGTCCATTCTGGGCCTGAGCAACAAAAAATTAGCTACCGGTTCTGCCGAAGTGGTGCGAACCGGCTGAATCCCACCCCTGGTGTTGTAACTTCGAACGATCACTAAATGATCACTGTCGTGAGTCGAAAATTATCTGTACATTCAACTGATTAATGCATTTAATCTGCAACCTCCATCTTGTTTTTATTTTGCCAATTCACAGCTGAAACTGATGGTCTGCTTTCATGATACTCTTGCTTCTTTTCCTTCTCTTCATTTTTATAAAATCTTGCTAGGGAAAGATGACACACTTTGAAAGCTCCTTATTTAGGGACCTTTGGGATGGTTGCAATAAATATTTATAATTATACAAGAAAAGCCAGTTTGGTGTAGTTGTTAAGGCCTCAGGCTAGAAACAAGGAGACTCCCGTCACAAGGAGTTCCAGACCCACTTTAGGCATGAAACCAGTTGGATGATTTTGGCCAGTCGGAGGAGGAGGAGGAGGAGGAGAAGGAAAAGAAGAAGAAGAAGAAGAAGAAGAAGAAGAAGAAGAAGAAGAAGAAGAAGAAGAAGAAGAAGAAGAAGAAGAAGAAGAAGAAGAAGAAGAAGAAGAAGAAGAAGAAGAAGAAGAAGAAGAAGAAGAAGAAGGGAG
>NW_015391046.1:27203-30973 GCF_001527695.2 Protobothrops mucrosquamatus
TATAGAAGAATGGACGCTTAAAGTGTCAAATTTAGCAGAAATGGCTAAGATTTCTGCCTATTTGAAGGATCACTCACAAGAAAGATACATTTCGGTTTGGAGAAGATGGATAGATTATATTCAGAATAAATATGGGACTAAAAAGTTCCATTTAGCTTATGAGTAAATTTTAGAGTATTATTAGTATTAATAGTTTATTTTAGTGAAATTTTTATTAGTTTTAATTATATGATATTATTATTACTTTTAGTATTAGTATTGTTTAACAATATGGATATTCTATTGTTTAATAATTAGGATACTAATTTGTTTATGTTTTAATTATTATTATATTTATGTTAAAGGGGAGTTAAAGCGCATTATGGACCTGGTTATTTATATAGTTGGTTAATGTTAGTTAGATTATGATTATTATATTTGTAACCCTGTATTCAGCTCTGGAAAGCGGGGGAGGGAGAGGGGGAGTTTAGGATGGGTTGGTTTTGGGGTTTATATTGTAACTTTTATAAAACTTTTCAATAAAAAAAGATGCATCATGCTGCCGACCCCTTCAGTCAGGATATTACTGTGGGTGGGGTCCAGGAAAAAAAAAATTCTCTGCCATTGCAGTTGCCCTTTGAAACATCTTAACACAAACATACCTGCCCGAAGTGAGGTCAGCTCCAACCCTTCCACAAGAGCTTAAAGACCTGGCTCTGCCAGTTGGCATGCCACTTTTATTTAATCAGAAGAAATAGATGAACTCTTTGCCAACCAGTTAACAAATGTATGTAGGAAGCATACCGCAATAGTAATGGGAGACTTCAACTATCCAGATTTCAACTGGGAGACAAACTCTGCAGCGAGCGGGAGATCAAGCAGATTCCTAACCAACCTACCCGACAAGTTTGTCATCCAAAAGGTGGAGGAGGGAACTAGACGTAAAACCATACTGGACTTAATTCTAACTAATAGAGAAGAAGTGATAGAGGGAGTTGAAGTTGCCGGAACCTTGAGTGAAAGTGGCCATGTCATACTGGAATTTAATATAACACAAACACTAGCAACAGAAAACAATCCAACCAGTGTCTTAAAAGAGCTGACTTTAACAACTCAGAGAGAACCTAGGAAAGATCCCATGGATAAAAATCCTAAAGCAGAAAGCAACCCAAGAAGCATGGGAAACTCTCAAAAATGTGATCATAAAAGCAAGTATAGCTGCTAGAAAGGATTTCCAAGCATGTCTAATGTTTGATCATCTAGGAAGTAGGAGATTGTGAGTTCAAGTCCTGTCTTAGCCATGAAAGCCAGCTGGGTGACTTTGGGCCAATTCCTTTCTCTCAGCCCAACTCACCTCACAGGGTTGGTATTGTGGGAAAAATAGGAGGAGGAAGGTGTGTTGGATATGTCTGCCACCTTGAATTATTGTAAAAATAATAAAGGTGGGATATAAGCCAACAAAATTAACAAATACATAATCCATATTTATTAGGGACACAGTGATATTATCAACCATTCCATCTCCTCCTCATAGCTAGAACATGGAGGTTTTTCCAGCTCCTATCCTCACTGTCCTCAACATTGTCAACTGCTCTTTGTACATGGCATTTTACTAAAAAATAGCCTCCAAAAACTACAGGTAGTCCTCAACTTACAAACATAATGGAGCCCGGAATTTCTTTGGTAAGTCATGACAGTCATAAGTTGAGGCATCCATGGGATAGACCCAGTTTTATTAATGCATTCCTATGACTGGTGTTTTTTTTTTGCCAGAAATTGTCCTTTTCAGTGATATTACATTGTGTTCTGTCCCCGTCCGACCCACACACCCAAACAGCCAGCCGAGGGTTAAAGACTTCTCCAGACACCACTTCACAGATAAGAAACTTGGCAGCAGCTCCGTAGCTGCCTGCCAAGACCTTTTACTCCAAGAACACAGAAACAAAAAACAATACACACAGTTTAAAGCCACAGCAAACTACTTCACCAGAGATTCAGCTTTTGTCTGTCACAGAGGTCCAAATGGCCACCACCTCCCTTTTATAGCCTGTGGGGTGTGGTCCAGTGACTCAGCTTAATCTCTGGCACGTCTCCTTTTCTGCTGCGCACACTTGTCGCTCCTACGCTGGCGTGGATCCAGCCACAACTTCTCTTCCTCACTATCCGAAACACCTGGCTCCTGGCCAATCTCAGAAACACCTGGCTCCTGGCCAGTCTCAGAACCACCTGGCTCCTGGTCAATCTCTTCTCCATCGGGAGACACCTGAGGCCTTGCCAAAGAGGAGGGTCCTGGAGAGGGAGGCCTGGACATCTCCTCTCCTTCATGTTCGGAGCCTTCTTCCTCCGATAAGAGGGGCTCACAAGACGGAGCCACAACACATTGGTTTCATTTCTACCCATCTGAGAGCATTTTAAGGGCCAGATCTTCAGTGTTAACAGCAGTGTTTTTAAGGAACACCACATGCTACAACCCTACATTCTTACCTAGATCTTTTCGCTTTCAACGCTCAAAATGTATATAAATTTGGAAACATAAATCTGTTGCACATTATAATATGTGATTTTTTCCCAGATCTACATCCGTTAAACCACTCCGGCTTCCTCTCTGAAGCCAATTACATACCATCGGAACCTGACTGTGAGTCATTTTAGTCCCACCCACAGAAATAATAGTTTTTACAAATTCTCTGACACTTTGACATTTTATTCCCCATCCTCTTCCTTTCGAGATCCCAACCAAATTATGTACATAAATTAAGCACANTAAAGGAAGGAGGAAGGCAATTATATGTCTATTTTCTCAGCTGCCTTCAAAAGATTGGGCTAAGCCAAATTTGCAGATGTGATTATTATTTTTGAATGTGCAACCTGTGAAGTAAAATTAAAATTTGCAGAGTTATTTGTACTATATTCTTCTGCAAAAGTTCACTTGGACTTTCTTCAAGACTTATAGAGTTCCATGAGAATTGGGATTTGGCTGACCCCATAAAAAGCATCAATCAGATTGAGGTGTCTAGTGTCAAATCATAGCTACTTCAAAAATGAGAGCGCACACAAAAATGGCAAAAAATAAAATATGGCTCAAATATTTAGTATATATCAACATAACTCCTAAAAGTGTCAGGACTCCATGTTTGGAATGAGTTCATGGCTCAAGACATGCCACATGCCATTCTTAGTTATATTAATCAGAAAAAGTATATGTAGGTACAGGTGTATAAGAGCTGTGGTGGCACAGTGGTTAGAATGCAGTATTGCAGGCTAATTCTGCTGACTGCCACAGTTTGATCCTGATGGGGCTCAAGATTGATTCTGCTTTTTATCCTTCCGAGGTCAGTAAAATGAGGACCCAGATTGTTGGGGGCAATATGCTGATTCTGTAAACTGTAAAGCTGTAAAGCACTGTGAAGCAGTATATAAGTCTTAAGTGCTAAGTGCTATTGTGTGTCCTTTGTTTCTGTTGAGGGTGGACAATCAGTTGCCTGCCTCACCTCCCTTTTTTATCTCTTTCCCCCAAAAAAATCCCGCATCAAGAATCCAAAAATGTTATTATATTTTTTATAGTTTTTATTATATTTTATTATATTGATATTATTATTATTATTTTGAGTAGTAATTTTGTTTAATAATTAAGTTGATTATTTGTTTATTATTGTGTTTAATTTTAAATTATCTAAATTTATTTTAAAAGGGAGTTAAAGTGTGTTATAGATTTGGTTACATAATTAGTTGGATAATGTTATTTAGATTATGATTAATATATTTGTAACCCTGTGAACAGCTCTGGGAAG
>NW_015391047.1:0-1152 GCF_001527695.2 Protobothrops mucrosquamatus
ATCAAGCAGTAAAAGCAATAATCCAATATGCTAGGCTAGGGATTACACAAAATGAGAGCCTTTATGTATCAAATGTTACATACATAAACTATTATACATTTAATCATAAAATCAATCATTTTGTACACAGTTACTATCTAACTCTGCTTTTAAAATGAGATGTAGGCTGGGCTGCCGATTATCTGCCACATGTTTTTGACAATTAATTTTGCACAGGGATGAACGCCCTTCTTTTTGAATGATTAATGGGACCTGTAATATTGTACTGAGGATCTCACAGGATCTATAATGTCTCACCTAATAATTTATTTGGCATTGGCACCTTACTGAATGAGGGTGAAATCTGGATTTGTATGAATCCTCTTATAGTTACTGCCTAATTGCCTCATTTGTAACTTAAGAGCATCTAAATTGCCTTGATGGATCAGACCATGGTCCATCTAATTCCAAGTAATACTCAGAAGTATTACTTTTTTCCTGAGTAGAAAGATATAGCTGAATAGGCCAATCGATGTAGTGATGTTGCCGATTAGCGATGTTGCCTATTGGTTAGTGTTACAATTATGATAATTGGTGGATAATTTCCCAGCTCTGTGGAAGTTGCATAAGGTATTTGTCTTCAATGTTTGGAACAGCAATCCATCCTCAGTTCAAACATGACTTTGGAAACTTAGTTGTTGTGATGTTTCTACATCTACTGTATCATTTTGAAAATCTAACATCTAAGAAAGGCGCATCACTCTTGACCGATAGAAGTTAAGAATCTACAGTATTCTAGGATTTTATGCAGTACAGATCTTGAAATATTTTAATAGGCGTATAAGACAGTTACTGCCATCACTGATATATTACTGGAAATTGTCTGCAAAGGAAATTATGGCACTTATGCTCCTTCCATATTAACTTTTCCTAGAACTCATGCTCCTTCCATATTAACTGTTCCTAGAAATAAACCATAAGGCAATATTTTGAATGGCAAATTGGACCTGGAATAAGAAATTTTTGTATCAAAAAGTAAACGGCGTACAAAGATAGCCATTCCATCAAGCACAACATTGAGACTTTCATTAAAATGCCAGGAGAGCAGAAATGAACCATCTCCAATCTAAACAGTTCTTATTTTTGTACTAAGAAGCTGAATCAACCATGGAG
>NW_015391047.1:2532-7541 GCF_001527695.2 Protobothrops mucrosquamatus
CATTTGTCTCTCTGTTGACACCTTTATACAGGTATTGGCAGGGGGACTATTACTTGGGGATTTGAGAATTTGCTGCTTTAGCTTTGATGTATCTGTATGGGAAATAGGGAGGGGGAAATGGGCCATCAGGAGCATCAGGATGAACTCCTTTCTGACCAGTTTCAGCCTGTTACCAAGGTCGCGGGGCCAAGAAGACGACATTCTCACCTTCTCATCTCAGAGTTCTCAAAACACCTTCACGCCAGCGGATTGGCTCCTGATGGACTGGGGCATTGGGGTGGGGTTTGAACAAGAACAAATTAGCTTCACAATTTGCGCAGGAACTTCAGATTCTGCCTGGCTTCTCTACAATCACTTTCTCTCAGTAAAAATTCCATTTGAAATAATGCTTATTTCAAGAGTCATGCTTTCCTGAGAAGACAGATGATGCAGGAACTTACAGGTATGTTATGGTAACCTAGCACTTTTAGGTGCCAAATGAACTAGAAAACTAAAATGAGTGAAAATGAAGCTCTCTTTAGATCATCCAGCATCCTGCGGGCCGGATGCATCATGCCGAAACCGCGCCCACCCCATTGCTGGCAATGGGAAAAAAGTCACGATATGTCGTGACACATCACGTGACATTGCAAGCTTGACACCCCTGCTTTAGATGGATTTTTATTTTTTAATGGCTTGGCACTTCAGCCAGAAAACATTGGTAGAATTGTAAATGTTGTTACGTGATATTCTTAGTTGCTGCAACCCATGCTACTAGTAAAATACTGTATGTAATTGAACTAGAATGAAAAAGGTTTTGGCACCTGTTTCAATCACCATGCTCTGCAATGGGGACTGCTCTCTGCTCTTTTGGGTCCCTAAAATGTCCCATGAAAAAAATGCATGTTAGTGTGAATCTTTGCTATGCTATTTGAGCAAACCTCAGAAGCAATTTGCATGATGCATGTCAAATATGCTGGACCACATTTTCTACACTCCACCAGCCCGCATAGTTAATGGGAATTGTAGACTACATATCAACAGTAGAGGACACCATATTAAAGAAGTTTGGTAACGTTGTTATTGGAGAATGTGTGTTTATGAGTGATTTGGTATATGTCTAATTATTGTTTTAGCCTTCCTTTTCTTTTTGTCTCTTGGCTCCTGGGCTAAGTACAGCCTATAAATTGTCAAATTTTACATCTGAAAAACTCAGAGAATACTTTGCTTGCTATAGTGATGCCTGGAGAATCTTGTCCTGCAACATTTGTGCTAAGCATTTTTTTTTAAAAAAACAAAACAAAACACCCTTGCCTTTTGTTCTCCTATGATTTTTGGCATTCTTTGCTGTTTCCAAAGCAGGATATGCACAACACTGAACCAAACTTAGTTTCTTTTAACATTTCAGAACAGATAGAACTAGAAGGAAATGCACAGAGATTAACCTCTTGGATGCTCTTAATTATGGTGCGTGTAGATATCCTGAAGCAAATAGATCACATATCCATATAAATTTTCTATATTGCTATTTTTAAAACTATCCCGTGAATTTCAAGCACTACATCTGGCCTTGTAGAGTCCAGTTCTTTTCATTAGTGCAGATTCACAAGTTACTTCCTATGATGGGACCAGGAAGTCATTTTAAATGGGATGGATTCACTCACAGAATTATTTATTTCATCCAAAGATGAAAAATGAGGATAAAATGGATTAGTCCAAAGATAGATTGATCTGTCCTTTTCTGATAGTGGAAAATTCTTCTCGTTGTTGTTGTTAATTGCAAAGTCGTGTCCGACCCATCGCGACCCCATGGACAACGTTCCTCCAGGCCTTCCTGTCCTCTACCATCTTCTGGAGTCCATTTAAGCTCATAGAGAATATTATTTGCTGAGTGAAATCCACTGAAGGTCAATAATACACTTGTAAATTGTAACTGATTTATATGTGGCGCTAACCTACTGCTTTCTTTCATATTTACTTACTGATAATACAAATGCTTTATTGATCACCTATGAGGCCATATAAAAATACAAAATATATATGAGAATAATTTTATTTATTTAGCTTAACCCTGGCATACAACTTAAGAACACTTAAAAATTCCCTAACAGTCTCAAAACAATCAAACATAAATAAGATAAATATACAACATAAACATATAACATAAATGTCTAACACCAAGAATGCAGGATATGAAACATCACTTAATCTCATGCAGCCACCTTGCTGGCTAACAAGACCGTATGTCACAAAATAAAGGCAGAAGTAAAATAAAATCCTATTTTTATATCTCATCTCTTTATATCTCTCTACACCTTATAGTTTACCCCAATCAGATCCATATGGAGTTCTTTTATTGAGATAAAAGATTATATTATTTGTAACATTTGGGTTCTGACCACACATAAAATACATTGCTGTAATGTACAGCTTCCAAAGAACTGTGTGCCTAATGTCTGGTTCAACATATTGTTCTCTAAAGGAAAATATTTGTAGCTGTAGCTGTAGGTTGAAATGAGGAGTCCTTGGTGTTCTCTGAACAGGGTTGTTTCTTGCAGGTGTTTCATTACCCAAACTGGGCAATATCATCAGTGCTAGTAAGGAGTGGAATTTGCTCTCAGTTTATATTCTAGTGGCTTGCCCTGTCAGTGTTTATGGGGGTGATCTTTGATCAGGCTACTGGTGGGAGTGGTCTTGAAGGTTCTTTGGGCTGTTTATTATTAGTTTGTTTGGCAGTTCCTTGATTGGGGTATTGTTTATTTCTTGATTGTTGGTCTAATGTTAAACTTGGATGGATAAACCAAAAGACCCAGCAGCCCCAGAAGAAAAATCAGGAGTCATCTACAACATACAATGTAATGACTGCAACAGCCACTATGTAGGACAAACAGGCCAATGGCTGGCAGAACGAATCCATGAACACCAACTAGCAGTCAGAAGACATGATGAAAACTCTTTAATTGCACAACATATAGAGACAGACTTAACCATAGTTTCAGCTGGGGAACTGTGACCTAGACCAAGCCAAGTCCAAAATCACTAGAGAATTTCTAGAAGCCTGGAATTCTGACAAATTAGCCATCAAAAGACACATAAACAATATCTACTGTATATTCTATGCAAAAGAGAGAACAAGCCAAAAAGGGAACAAAAAGACCAAAATACCTCCCTACCAGCAAGCAACACCCAGAAGAACATAGATTAATTTCAAGATTAACATCAGACCAACAATCAAGAAGTAAACAATATCCCAATCAAGGAACTGCCAAACAAGCTAACAGTAAACAGCCCAACCAAATAACCTTCAAGACCACTCCCACCAACAATGACAGGGCAAGTTACTAGAGCATAGACTGAGAGCAAACCCTGAGGATGTTACCTAGTTTGGGTAATGAAATATCTGCAAGAAAACAACCAAGCTCGGAGACACCAAGGACCCCTCATATTGTCCTCTCTCTTAAATAGAAAGTTATTCAAGTAATATATATAATATATAGATAGCTAGTCCTTGATTTTCAGCTACAATTTGGACCAGAAGTCCCATTGCTAAGCAAGGTGCTTCATTGCAGTTGTTAAGTGAATCATACAGTTAAGCAAATCTGACTTTCCCCCATTGACTTTGCTTGTTGGAAACTGGCTGGGAAGATCAAAAATGGCAATCACATGATCCTGGGATACTGCAGCCACTGTAAATACATGTCAGTTGCCAAGCACTCAAATTTTGATCATGTGTCTGTGTCAAGGTATTAATTTAACAGCTAACCAGCTTATGTAATGTAAGATGTAAGTTGTAAGATGTAATGATGGGAATGACTCAGCAGGGTCTGTGTCTCTTTAAGAGCCTTTGTATAAAGGGGAGGCTCTGCTGATGTGTTCTTTCTTCTTCCTTTCTTCTGTTTCCTGCTGCAATTGTGGTTTGTTGGATCCTGCTGTATTAGCACATGTATGTATATTGTTCCTGGTATATGATATTGTAGATAGTATAAGATAAACCACCATTTAATACAAGCCACTGTTTACTGTGTTCACTCCTGGGTTATCTCGCACAATAAGACTGTGCAAGCTTTGACAGTCCGTGGGGATGCTGCAATGGGCATAAGTGCAAGGACCAGCTGTAAGTCATTTTTTCAGCTCCATTGTAGCTAAAAGGTTAACTGGGTATTACCTCTGTTGTGTCCTGAGCCTGCAAAAGCAGGCTCGGGATGTTGCAAGAGTCCTGGGCATTTGCAAAAGCTGCCCGGGACCAGACTGAGTGGCGCCGGCCTTGCGCGCATGCGCAAGGCGGGAAAAGACCGCCTCGTGATTGGTTGAAGTTGCCCGGGGATCAGAAGGTATAAATAGAGGCCTGCATGCCTCTGCTCGGGTTGTTCGTAGATTGGAAGCAGAGAATAAAGACTTGTTAGAAATGCTTCGTCTCAAGCGCCATTATTCTCTGGACTTAACACGGGCGACGAGGATGGGATCCAGTCTATACAGCTAGGAAAGCTTGAAGACTCACCCAAAGAAGTCTGGAAGAGAAAACGGCATGGAAGTCAGCGTTATCCTGCCAGTACGAAATCGCTGGAGGGTGTGTGCGGCTGAAGAAGAAGACCTTGATCCTCGATCATGGCGAAAGTTGGGCGTTTAGCTGAATTCGACGTCTCTCACCCCGAGAGGTGGGAATCTTATGTTGCAAGAGTCGAGACGTATTTCCGCATAAACCAGATAAGGGAGGAAGGCTTAAAGGCTGCCACGTTGTTGTGCGTTTGTGGGCAAGACGCCTTTGAGATCGCCGAGAGCCTAATCGCCCCGGACTCGCTGGAAACGGTATCATACTCCGACCTGAAGAAAATCTTAAAGGAACATTTCCAGCCCAAGCAGTCTGTCATGGCTTGGAGGCACACATTTCAACAGAGAGATCAGCGAGTTGGGGAATCAGCAAAAGAATTTGTTGCGGCCTTGAGAAGAGCAGCTAAACCGTGTGATTTCAAGGACTTAGAGGAAAGACTGCGTGATCGTTTTGTGTGCGGACTGAGGAACACAGACTTACA
>NW_015391047.1:9686-11080 GCF_001527695.2 Protobothrops mucrosquamatus
CCTTGAGGGCTAGAATCTTGAATTCATTACATGAGGGCCACCCTGGGATCGTCAGGATGAAGGCACTTGCGCGCAGCCATCTGTGGTGGCCTGGCATTGATCGGGCCATCGAGGCCCAGGTACATGGGTGTCATGCATGCCAGCAGTCCAGGCCGGAAATGCCCCAGGCCCCTGTACACAGGTGGGAGGAAACACACACACTCCATGGTCTAGAATACATGTAGATTACACTGGGCCCTTTCAGGGACAATTCTTCCTGGTTGTTGTTGATAGCCATTCCAAATGGCTGGAGGTCGTGCCTGTGTCTTCTACCACTGCGGCCAAAACTATTCAAGTGTTGAGAAACATTTTTGCTGCACACGGGTTGCCAGATGTCCTGGTGTCGGATAACGGTCCTCAATTTACTTCTACTGAGTTTCAGGGATTTCTACAGGCCAACATGATCCGCCATGCTGCTTCTGCTCCTTTCCATCCTTCCACCAACAGTCTGGCTGAACGGATGGTCCGCGTCGCCAAGGACGCCCTCAAGAAGCTGACTTACGGAAATTGGCATCACAGGTTGGCTGACTTTCTTTTAGCCCATCGTACTACTCCGTGCACTGCCATGGGTAAGTGCCCGGCCGAACTCCGTTGGGGTCGTCAGCTCGTGACTAAATTGGACAGGCTGCATCCAGAGCGTGTAGCTTCACAGGTGTCTCAGCCACACCCACCATGGGTCCTGCATGAAGGCGATCCTGTCTGGGCCAGAAACTACGGGCCTGGACACCTCTGGGTCCCGGCTGTGGTCTGCAAGGTCTCGGGGCCTCTGTCCTACGAGGTGGCCCTGGAAGACAGCCGCGTTCTTCGCCGCCACATTGATCAATTACGTGTGAGGCGGGACTCGCCTGGGGTTCCCCCTCAGTCTCCTCTAGGGGGGGAGGAGGAAGGGGGAATGCATTCTGAGAATCAAAATCTGCTGCCACCAACGGTTGTGGGGAACGACACGGGCTCTCAACACTCAAGTTCCACAGGAGATTCAGGTAGCAATTCATGGGGACGGGGGCACACAGACACCCCCACACACACTCCAGCCTGGGAGTCCCACCGGAGGTATACTAACTATCCACACCTCACAAACAATACTCCAGACATGGAGAATAACTGGGAGCATACTCACAACTCACAACATGCAAGAGAGCAGGCAAAACAGAGGGGAAACACGTCCTTTGCTGAAATGGCTCATAGAAGGATGTCCCCACGCATAAGGGCTAACAGGGAGGCATCCCTAGACCCTAACACTACAGGAAGGAGCCAGGAAAACCACACTCCGTCAGGAAACACGGAGATGAGTTCAGAGGGGTTGGAAAACTCCATAGGTGGTAGGTCAACCAGGTATAGCGATCAACAGAGTTCTG
>NW_015391047.1:12681-16627 GCF_001527695.2 Protobothrops mucrosquamatus
TGGCTCATAGAAGGATGTCCCCACGCATAAGGGCTAACAGGGAGGCATCCCTAGACCCTAACACTACAGGAAGGAGCCAGGAAAACCACACTCCGTCAGGAAACACGGAGATGAGTTCAGAGGGGTTGGAAAACTCCATAGGTGGTAGGTCAACCAGGTATAGCGATCAACAGAGTTCTGACTTCTCAAGCCTAGGAGATGGGCAGGAAAGTCAAACAGAATTCACAAGACAACCACAGGGCAATGCACCTAGTGTGGGAAGCAACGGGGAAAACACTACAAGTTCCCCAGGTCCGAGAAGGTCGCTCAGGGTCAAAGGCCCTCCCAAATACCTTGCAGATTACGTAAGGTGAGCATGTTCATTGCAATAACTGAACTAGAGGTTCTGACTGGTTGACTCTACGTAAACGATGTTGTGGCTACTGGGTCTCTGTATGACGGAACAGTTCCACATCTTATACACACTGTGTAACTTAACTCATCAGTTAACTATATAACCATCACTATGATGGCGTCCATGTGGGCGCCGTATTATTTCATCTAGGGGGGAGGGGTGTTGTGTCCGGAGCCTGCAAAAGCAGGCTCGGGACGTTGCAAGAGTCCCGGGCATTTGCAAAAGCTGCCTGGGACCAGACTGAGTGGCGCCGGCCTTGCGCGCATGCGCAAGGCGGGAAAAGACTGCCTCGTGATTGGTTGAAGTTGCCCGGGGATCAGAAGGTATAAATAGAGGCCTGCGTGCCTCTGCTCGGGTTGTTCGTAGATTGGAAGCAGAGAATAAAGACTTGTTAGAAATGCTTCGTCTCAAGCGCCATTATTCTCCGGACTTAACCTCATACCTCCTAGCCCTTCCCCAATGAAATTACCTCCTCTGTTTGGTTACTTTTCTCTGCACTGGTGGACATCAACAAAGAAAGCACTAAACTAAAGCTATCCGTTATTTTTATTTTCTAAGAAATCTCATTGAAATGAATCTCAGAGACAGGCTTGGAAATTGAGATGCAACGGGAGATTGGTTTATGGCTTTGCACATTCAGCTTCCGGTTTAAAACACTTAAATAGTTTAAAAAATGTTAGTGAGGGAGACAGCCTGGAGGCCCCTTGAAGCTAAGACCTGTCTATGTACACATTGGCATCCCTAGGCACCCTGCTGGAAATCCAAATCCCTCTTCCCCCCCCCATTTTTTAAAAATAAAAATAAAAATAAAAGAACATCCTGCGATCTGAAAACCACAATGAGAGCAGTAGAGATGTGAGCAATTTATCTTATGGCAGATGGCCAGATCCAGACTCTGGAGCAATCTTATATGGCCACTATCCAAGAAGCAAAGGATAGCACAACATTTTTCCCTCTGGAAACATTAAGCAGCTAAGCAGTGAGTGCACTATAGGTTCTGAAAAGTTTAGTCCCCTACTCAAAAAAATCCTCACCCAGTCTATTTTGGATCATTTAAAATATGTCTCCTATCTTCACTTTTTTTCATGGTGAATGACGAAATCCACAAGCGTGACCAATGAAGAATCAAAGAAATGCAACCTTGCTGGTCTTTCTTGATGCCTTAGAGCAGTGTTTCTCAACCTTGGCAACTTTACGATGTGTGGACTTCAACTCCCAAAATTCTCCAGCTAGCAACACTAGCTGGAGAATTCTGGGAGTTGAAGTCCACACATCGTAAAGTTGCCAAGGTTGAGAAACACTGTCTTAGAGGCTTCAGTACAACTGAATATTTATTTATTTACCTATCAAATTTATACAGGGGATTCCATGAGATGGTGGGGTGGAGGGGCAGCATTCTTCACTTACTCTCCTTCTTCTTAAGAGAGCGATTGCCATCAGTTCTGCTACAGGGAAGTGACTTCTGTTCTTTGATGTAGATTAAAGCTTTCAATTCTCTCCATTTCTCTTAAACATTTACAAGAAACTGCTAGCAACCCATCCAGTGGCATAGAGTCATACTGAGAAACCTTATCCACCTCAGCCCCAGGCCAAACAAGCACTGCAGCAGAAGCACTGACCCAGGGCCTGGAAATTCAGGGTCTAGATGGGGAAGAAGAACAGATTCAATATGAATCCTTCCAGATGGCAGAACTCGGGTTGGTGGACCAAACAATTCCAGGGAAGGGCCACCATTGACTCTGAACAGGATTGCACTCAGATATGGCATGTAATGTGAGGTTCTTTGTGGGCATGCAGCTTCTGTTTAAATGAGAAGGTGGCAGCTGTGTCCAAGAAGGTTTATGCCCAGGCACCTCTGGTGCACTAGGGTTTTGCTGTTCCCAGGTTAGGTGCTCCTGTTCACAGTCATGAAATATGCTCTGCAAAAAACTGCTCTTGAAAAGCATGTAAGGAAGAAGAAGAAGAAGAAGAAGAAGAAGAAGAAGAAGAAGAAGAAGAAGAAGAAGAAGAAGAAGAAGAAGAAGAAGAAGAAGAAGAAGAAGAAGAAGAAGAAGAAGAAGAAGAAGAAGAAGAAGAAGAAGAAGAAGAAGAAGATGATGATGATGATGATGATAATAATAGGGGAGACATGATAGCAGTGTTCCAGTATTTGAAGGGCTACCACCAAGAAGAGGGGGTCATGTTATTCTCCAAGACACCAGGACAAGAAACAATGGTTGGAAACTGATCAAAGAGAGAAGCAACCTGGAATTAAGGAGAAACTTCCTGACATTGAGGACAATTAACCAATGGAACAGCTTGCCTCCAGAAATTGTGGGCACTCCATCACTGGAGATTTTTAAGAAGAGGTAGGCAGTCACTTATCTGAGATGGTATAGGTTCTCCTGCTTGAGCAGGGGGCTGGACTAGAAGACCTCCAAGGTCCCTTCCAGCTCTATTCTATTCTGGTACAAAATATGGCAGTCCAGGCAGCAGTGAGTTTATTCTGATGCTTCAGGAACTACATTAGTTGCCAATGGGCTTCCAGGTGCAATTTAAAGTACTGGTTATACTTTTACGGCTCTGGACCAAATTATGTAGAGAACTACCATCTCTTACATTCATCTGTCTGTCTGATCAGATTGAGTTGAATATTTTATGAATGAATGAATGAATGAATGAATGAATGAATGAATGAATGAATGAATGAATGCGCTCCAGGTCCAATCCATATGAAAATGGCATTTGATGGGACCTTGGAAGTGGCCATTTTCAATCCTCACCACCATAGCTCCAGAATTCCCTCTGTAAGAGATCCGGTTCATTCTTTTCTTCTTCGGCTTCAGTGGGGCAGGTATGACCTGCAAGAAGGTGGCATAAGGGTGATAGAAGAGTTGGATCTAATGGACTCATGGTTTTGCATTTTGTATTTTAGAGTACAAAATGTATTTTAGAGTACAGTATTTTGATACTGCCGATTCTGTTTATTTTATGGGTGGATTTATTGTTTTGAGAGGGTTTTTTTGGAATTTTATAGTGTGATGTTTAGGACTGTTAGCAACTCAGTGCTCATGAATTCTCATTATAGAAATAAAGCAAGTGAATGAATACATTTTACTATGTAATTGTGAGAGGGACCTTAGAGTCCTAGTGGACAATCACTTAAATATGAGCCAGCAGGGTGCGGCAGCTGCCAAAAAAGCTAGTACACTCCTTGGTTCCATAAACAGAGTCATAGAAACAAAATCACATGAAGTATTAGTACCGCTATATAAAGCCTTAGTAAGGTCACCCCTGGAATACTGCATCCAGTTTGGGTCACCACATTACAAAAAAGATATTGAGACTTTGGGAAAAAAAAGTGTAAAGAAGAACAACTGAGATGATTAAAAGCCTGGAGACAAAAAGATATGAAGAATGGTTGCAGGATTTGGGTTTGGCTAGTCTAGAGAAAAGAAGGACTAGTGGGGACATGATAGCAGTATTTCAGTATCTGAGAGATTGCCACAAAGAGGAGGGTGTCAACTTATTTTCCAAAGCACCAGAGGGCAGGACAAGAAACAATGGATGGAA
>NW_015391047.1:18348-19515 GCF_001527695.2 Protobothrops mucrosquamatus
CCAGCTTGCAGGACTGGCCTAGGGTAATTTTTAGGGGGGTTTTAATTATATTTTAAATTCGACAAATATTTAATATTCTTTTTAATTAATTTTAAATTTGTATTGTTTGTATGTATTTTAAATAGATTGTCAGCCGCCCTGAGTCCTACGGGAGAAGGGCGGGATATAAATTCAAATATAAATAAATAAAATAAAATAATGTTTTACAGGTAGTCCTTGACTTACAACAGCTCATTTAGTGATCTTTCAGAGTTACAATGGCACGTGATTTATGACTGTTTTACACTTACAACCTTTGCAGCATCCCCATGGTCACAGGATCAAAATTCAGATGCTTGCCAACTGGTTCATACTTATGACCGTTGTTGTGTCCCGGGGGGGGGTCATGTGATCCCCTTTTGTGACCTTCTGACATGCAAAGTCAATGGGGAAGCCAGATTCACTTCACTTAACAACTGCAGTGATTCACTTAACAACTTACCAATGGGGCAAAACTCACTTAGCAACTATCTCACTTAGCAACAGAAATTTTGGCCTCAGTTGTGGTCATAAGGCAAGGACTATCTGCATTTGGGTTTGGGCTCAGCATGGTGCATGGTGATTTGTAACTTAGTATTACAGATGAATGGAACCACAACAGTTTGTTCAATAAACTATAGTCCAAACATAGTTAAGTGCAGTATATCAACCCTGGACTGGGCTCTCACCCTGTACTATGGCCCAATGCAAAGTGTTTGGTGTCGTTGTAAACCCAACAATTGTGTTATACTTTAAAAAAAACCAAGGCTTAGCAAGTTATGTGGATCTCTTCTTTAGGTTTGGTGGAAAACCACTGGCTCCTAAGTGTTTCTAAACTCCTTGCATCCCTAACCTTAGAGATGCAAGGAGATGGATTGAGCTGTTGAGAACTGTAGATTCTCACTCTCTACAGAATTTGGCCAGGATGATTCCATCCCTTGAAGAAGGAAGATGTAGAATGGAGGGAGGGGGTGTTCCTGAAAGTTCAAGGATTAGCTATGTACTTACAGGTAAATCAAGAATTCAAAAACTTATATTCTAAACAGGAACTCTGGTAGTAATTAGCAGATGGTGAGATGGAAGAGGAGGTGGAGTAGCACATTTTCACATACCATGTCTAGGTGGAGGGGGTTTGTTATTTTCATAATT
>NW_015391047.1:23251-26851 GCF_001527695.2 Protobothrops mucrosquamatus
GAAGGCAGGACAAGAAGCAACGGGTGGAAACTAAGCAAGGAGAGAAGCAACCTAGAACTAAGGAGAAACTTCCTGACAGTTAGAACAATTAACCAGTGGAACAACCTGCCTCCAGAAGCGGTGAATGCTCCAACACTGGAGGTTTTTAAGAAGAGACTGGACAGCCATTTGTCCGAAATGGTATAGGGTTTCCTGCCTGCCTGAGCAGGGGGTTGGACTAGATGACCTCCAAGGTCCCTTCCAACTTTACTATTATTATTATTATTATTATTATTATTATTATTATTATTATTATTAGTATTAACTTTTCATTTCTTAAATCCCATCTATCATTTTATTAAAGAAGCTTGGGCTGATCATGTTAGAACAAACCAACCACTTAACCCAATAAAGGCTTATATATGTTTATAAGCATTTTGTTATATGTCTCATTTATGGGTGAGCAAGTGACTAAGCCCCTGTCCCACCTAGACTCCTTCTAAATCCCACTGCAATGCTATCTTCTAGTATGGTTATAGCTATTGGAAATACACGTAGCTGAAAAGTTACTGGCCTGCTATCATGCCATTTCCATAAATTGTATAATTTTTTTTCATGCAGGAGTGGATTACTGGCATGCAGACTACTGAGGTTTTTAAGGGATTCCACTGCATTAGTTCAAGGCTTTTCAACCAGTGGTATGGGTACCACCTGTGGTACATTGGCACCTGGCAGGTGGTATGCGACCATCCTAGAAAAGTGGTAGCGGGGGAGGGGAATGAGCTGAACCGGTGGCAGCACCACACAAGCCTGAGCCAAAGATGGCTGGAGCTGCAGGGCTGTCAGGGCTCAGCGGAAGCACCAGGATCAGCACCAGTCTCCAGCTGGAGCTCGGCGCTGATCCTGGCGCTTCTGAGCCCAGAAGAAGCGCTAATCAGCTGGAATGTTGCAGCATCTCCAAGGTCTTGTGATTTACATTCAGATGCTTGGCAACTGATTCATATTTATGACGGTCACAGTGTCCCAGGGTCATGTGAAGTAACCAAAACCTGCTGCAACCACCCAGCAGACGGGGGGAATAAAAACCAAACACCCCCACCCCCTCTGCCAATCCTCAACAGAAATGCTCATAACAATGAAAACCTCGGACAGGAGAAAGAGCACCGCCGGGTGGGCAGGCAGGTGTCTTGCTCGGCTGTGGCTTGGGGGGCACTTTTTTCAGTGCCATTGTAACTTCAAACAGTCACTAAGCGAACTGTTGTAACGAGGATTACCTGTACTTTATCACTTTTTTCCTTTTTTGGGGGGGGTCATCAAGTTTTTGACACCTTGCTAGGCAACTGGTGGTACTCGAGTGTTGCCATATCCTAAAAGTGGTACAATGGGTGAAAAGGTTGAAAAGCCCTGCATTAGTTTACCTTTAAAAGAAAAATTAATCTACATTTCTTCTCCTCTCAGATTCTTTTGCAAACTACCAGAGATAGCTGTGAAAGGTGTAAAACGCAATTACAGAAAAAAGTAGAGGAAATATTGCTTTTAACAGCAACAACAAAACCTTAATATTTTACATTGTTATTGCGTATACCTGCTGATAGCACAAGGTAGGGTGCAGATTGGATAATGTCCTTTGTATTCTTCCATTGGACAGGTGGAGGAACAAGAGACGTGCAGATTGTTTCTTATATGTACTAGGATTCCGTGTGTAGATTGGCCTATAACTTTTTATTGGGTTAAATAGTTTGTTTATTCTAACATGATCAGCCCAAACTCCTTTGTTAAAACGATAAGTGGGATTTAAAAAATGAAAGTTTGAGAATCTTTGTTCTAAACAGAATCTCTGTTATGGGAAGAAATCACTGCAGCTGCATCAATATGGCTGACTTGAAACTGGATCCTGAGAATGATAGGAAGCAAGAATAATTCCACTAGGAAGTCAGACTGCTCATAAGGGCTGCACAAGCACAACAAAACCTTTCTGCTTAATTTATAAGAAAAATAAACCACCTTTGGCTGCAGTTTTCTATTAACTGGGTCAAGTCAGAAATAAATACACTCCCGAAAGCAAGAATCCTGGCCTGAGGTAAAAGCAGGGCTTTTTTTCTCATAGAACGCCCAGAATGGAGTTCTGGCACCTTTTTTGGATGGAACCTTGTAGGTTAGGCAAGGCGGGTTGTATGACGTGTGTGAGTTCCGGCACCTTTTTTTTCTTTTTTAGAAAAAAAGCACTGGGTAAAAGCATATATTTGGAAGTGTTCTTTGTCCTGCAGGCTAGGTGGCATCAAGAGATTTAAGGGAGTGAGTTTTCAGAGAGGTTTGCTGTGCTAGTCTTTAGAAGCAAAACAAAACAAAACATAAAAACCCTTGTAGCGTTTAAAAAATTCATACATTTACACTTTTCTGAATCAGAAGTCATCACTTTGTCAGATACATCCAATCTAGTTCTGAGAAAGAAGTGTATTGGTCTTGTGGGAAGGGAAGGGAAGGGAAGGGAAGGGAAAGGAAAGGAAAGGAAGGGAAGGGAAGGAAGGAGAAGTTGCCCAAACTATGTCCAACAGTGCTAAATTTTCTAAGAATTCTGTTTCCTGCTTACATGTATCTTTACAATTGCTTCCCTCATGAGTTGTTCCCTGGCATAAAAATGGTGATTTAATTTGGCAAAAAAAAAATGCCATCACAGATTCTTGCTATATAAACAAGGGCAGATACCAACAGATCCAGTGGGATTCAGCCAGTTCGCACTACTTCAGCAGAACTGGTAGCTAATTTTTTGTTGCCCAGGCCCAGAATGGACTTCCGGAAGCGGCATCCACACAGAGAACCGGTTGTTCACATATTTGAATCCCACCAATGAACAGATCCCGCTGTTTTTAAGAGATCATTGCTGAACAATGTTTATTATTGTTCAGATGCAGATACAGTAGAGAGAAAAAAATATCCTGATTTAGCTTAAACACTTTTTGCTGCCATCTGCTGGTTGTTTGGATTTGTGCTGGTAGTCCTAGGTTGGTAGGCAACAATAAGGTACTGAAAGACAAAACTGTCCATATCCTGCAACCTAGTTGGTATTACCTAAGTCAGGGCTTTTCAACCTTTTCACCCATTGTACCACTTTTAGGATATGGCAACATCCGAGTACCACCAGTCGCCTAGCAAGGTGTCAAAAACTTGATGACCCAAAAAAAAAAAAAGGAAAAAAGTGATAAAGTACAGGTAGTCCTCGACTTACAACAGTTCGCTTAATGACTGTTTGAAGTTACAATGGCACTGAAAAAAGTGGCCCCCATGCCACAGCCGAGCAAAATACCTGTCTGCCCGCCCGGCCGTGCTCTTCCTCCTATTCGAGGTTTTCATTGTTGTGAGCATTTCTGTTGAGGATTGGCAGCGGGGGTGGGGTGGGGGGTGTTTGGTTTTTATTCCCTCCGTCTGCTGGGTGGTTGCAGCAGGTTTTGGTCACTTCACATGACCCTGGGACACTGTGACCATCATAAATATGAATCAGTTGCCAAGCATCTGAATGTAAATCACAAGACCCTGGAGATGCTGCAACATTCCAGCTGATCGGCGCTTCTTCTGGGCTCAGCAGAAGCACCAGGATCAGTGCTGCTTTCCAGCTGATTGGTG
>NW_015391047.1:27261-29942 GCF_001527695.2 Protobothrops mucrosquamatus
TGTGACCATCATAAATATGAATCAGTTGCCAAGCATCTGAATGTAAATCACAAGACCCTGGAGATGCTGCAACATTCCAGCTGATCGGCGCTTCTTCTGGGCTCAGCAGAAGCACCAGGATCAGTGCTGCTTTCCAGCTGATTGGTGCTTCTTCAGGGCTCAGCAGAAGCACCAGGATCAGCGCTGAGCTCCAGCTGGAACCTGGTGCTGATCCTGGCGCTTCCACTGAGCCCTGACAGCCCTGCAGCTTCAGCCACCTCTCGCTCAGCTTGTGCGGTGCTGCTACCAGTTCAGCTCATTCCCCTCCTCTGCTACCACTTTTCTAGGATGGTCGCGTACCACCTGCCAGGTGCCAATGTACCTCAGGTGGTACCCGTACCACTGGTTGAAAAGCCCTGACCTAAGTAATTAATTGGGACGGAAGATTCTATGGCACTAGCAACCTATAGATATTAACTTCTGTATGTCGACATTTTGGAAAAGTGTATCTGGCAGTTCTAGAACTAGCCTGCATTTTTCAAAAGTCAACACAATAGCTAAATTTCTCAATCCATTTTAAATTACTGCTTTCAGTAAATCTTCTTTGACCAAGAAGAAAACTGCAAGATGTTTTCCCATCCTCAATGTTAAAATTAATTGCCAGTCCAATAGGTCACTGTACTTGGAATGGATGATGTGCTATTTAGTTCTTCAGGTCAGAATTCAAATACCTTGCATCTTGCTCTGGCTTTGTATCTTCATCTTCAGCAGCCATCTGATGAAGACAACTTAATACATTTGGCTTGTTTTGCTGCATATTCCTTGCACTAAGAAAAAAAATTATCTGAAAAACTATGAGCTCATCTTCACATCCACGTAAACACAGGATGAACATGCCCCAATAATTGTTTTCATATGACAGGTCTCTGCCTTCTTCATAACTCCAGCCCACAACTGAGACAGTCTAAAGTTTCCCTAGCTATTTCAGTTTCAAAGTAGGATATTTTCCCCCCCTGTCTTCCTGACAAATTTTTTCCATGGATGTGATCTTGGATACTTCATTGTTAATTAGGTTGGTGTTCTGCTCAGAAGCTGGGATCTGCCCATTTCCTGTTGGCCACTTTAGTTGGCTGCAAGTAGATCCTCCCCACTTGGAATTATTGTTTGGGTGCTCTTTGCATCTGCTGACAAGGGGTTTTGTGTGGCCATGTTTGTTGTCATTACTTTGAAGGGTGCTTTGTTTTGCTTACTCGAACACTACTTTGCTGACTCAAAGACTTTAAGGTGCCATCAACCATGGTCTCCTGCTGCCAGCACAACCATCACTGTGGTACTCATTAAAGATGGAGCTTGCTTGTTCCCAGTTGCTCACTCCACATGACTAGTTCATGTCTATGATCCAATGGCCTTGATGTTCTTTCAGAATAAATAGCCCAACTGCAATGGTATGTAGTCTGATCTGGGGAGCAGGGCAATGAGTCATGGTCAAGGGAACTGAATGGGCAGATAAAAGGCAGCTTAGCCCACAGCAGGAATGTGGGCAGGGCCAGCAACTCAGAAGGGACCCTAACTAGTTTTGGAGGCTGGAGAGGGGATGTGGGAGAGAAGTACATGAAATCCTTGAGTTAGGACTATAATTGAGCCCCACGTAAGTTGGGACAGTCATAAAGCAGGTCACCCCATGACCTGATACAATTTACGACCTTTTTTGTGGCAACTGCTTAACAAAGGGAACCTATTGTTAGCTAAGGGGCAGTTTTTGCCAGAAATTGGAATTAAGCTCCAGTTTTCAGAAAACATCGTAAACTGCAGTTCTGTGACAACAGAGTGCTGCATACAGTCGTAAATGTGTGCTGACTGTTGGGCACCCAAATGCACTTGGGAAAAGGAAATCGGATCTTCGAAACTATGTCATTTTCGGGGGGGGCCTGCTCAGTTGTGGGATTGAAATATATGAACAACCGGTTCTCTGTGTGGATGCCGCTTTCGGAAGTCCATTCTGGGTCTGGGCAACAAAAAATTAGCTACCGGTTCTGCCAAACTGGTGCAAACTGGCTGAATCCCACCACTGGGTCTGCTGTAACTTCAAACAGTTGCTAAGTGTAGGTTGTAAGTCAAAGACTACCTGTACTTTCATACTTGCAGAATGTTGTTAATGTAATCTTACAATAAAGTAGAATTAGCTCATCTACTTATCTTTCCTATCTGGTCTATCACATAAAGCTGACATCAACTGACAAGTAAGAGACACAGAACATTTCTGTACCTGCAGTCTATTGGTTAGCTGCTTAAAGGAGGCCAAACCAGTTGCTTTCAGTACAGATAATCCTCGACTTATAACAGTTCATTTAGTGACCATTGAAAGTTACAATGGCACTGAAAAAAGTGACTTATGACCGTTGTTCACAGTTATGACCTTTGCAGCATCCCCATGATCATCTGATCAAAATTCAGATGCTTGGTTCATATTTATGACCGTTGAAGTGTCCCACGGTCATGTGATCCCTTTTGTGACCTTCTGACAAGGGAAGTCAATGGGGAAGGCAGATTCACTTAATAACCAGGTTACTAACTTATCAACTGCAGTGATTCACTTAACAACTGAGGCAAGAAAGGTCATAAAATGGGGCAAAACTCACTTAACAAATGTCTTACTTAACAACAGAAAACTTGGGCTAAATTGTGGTCATACGTTGAGGACT
>NW_015391048.1:0-3065 GCF_001527695.2 Protobothrops mucrosquamatus
CTCTCTCTCTCTCTCTCTCTCTCTCTCTCTCTCTCTCTCTCTCTCTCTCTCTCTCTCATCTTTATCTTTATTTTTTATGTTTTTTATTTATTGTAATGTCTTTGCTTGAGTGTTGTAGGCTACCTATAGCTCTTGAGAGTTGGGTGGCAGACAAGTTAAACTATTTTTAAGTTCCTTTTTACATCCATTAAACAATCCATGGCACAACAGTGGAAAGCTTAATGGAAGTGAAAAGAAGCTTAAATATAATGCTAGGATTTTACAGATCTCCTGAACAGACTTTCTTTCTTTCTTTCTTTCTTTCTTTCTTTCTTTCTTTCTTTCTTTCTTTCTTTCTTTCTTTCTTTCTTTCTTTCTTTCATTCCCCTCTTTTGATGAAAAGTTTCAGGGACAAGCTGCTTATTTTGATTCTCTTTGAACAGAGGTCACTGGAAGCTTTAGTAATATTTGAGTTTATTTACAGGTATCCAGGTAGATGAGGTCACCTCCAAAAACCTGCAACACGGCAACTGTTGTGCCAGTTGTGTGGTCAAGCGAGAGTAAGATAGATTCCAAAGCATTTCTTTCTCTCACCTTTTAGAAAATCCAAAAGTTCTTCCCTTATTTAGAGTCTAACCTCTTTGACCCTCCTTCCCTGCTACAAGCAGAATTTTACCCTTCTCCATTCTCACTTCTGAACAGAAGTGCTCCCCTTTATGCTCCTCTTCAAACAATCTTTATTTTTTATGTTACATTGCATAAGGTTAAAAAGTATGTTTCGGATGGAGATACAAAAGGCAGAATAAAAACAGCACACAATGAATGTGGACGTTCATTTATTCATATCCCACCTTGGTTATTCTTTACAAATACTTCAGGATGGTGAACATGTCCAACACACTTCCTCTTCTTCTTGTCCTCACAATAAGAACCTTGTGAGGTGAGGTGAGATGAGAGAGAGGGACTGGCCCAAAGTCACTCAGCTGGCTTTCGTGCCTAAGGTGGGACTAGAATTCCCAGTCTCCTGGTGATTGGCCCAAAGTCATCCAGCTGGCTTTCATGCTGAAGGCTGGACTATAAATCCCAGTCTCCTGGTGATTGGCCCAATGTCACCCAGCTGGTTTTCATGCCTAAGGTGGGACTAGAACTCCCAGTCACCTGGTGATTGGCCCAAAGTCATCCAGCTGGCTTTCATGCTGAAGGCTGGACTATAAATCCCAGTCTCCTGGTGATTGGCCCAATGTCACCCAGCTGGNTCTTCTTCTTCTTCTTCTTCTTCTTCTTCTTCTTCTTCTTCTTCTTCTTCTTCTTCTTCTTCTTCTTCTTCTTCTTCTTCTTCTTCTTCTTCTTCTTCTTCTTCTTCTTCTTCTTCTTCTTCTTCTTCTTCTTCTTCTTCTTCTTCTTCTTCTTCTTCTTCTTCTTCTTCTTCTTCTTCTTCTTCTTCATCATCTTCATCTTCATCTTCATCTTCATCTCCCTCTCTATTTTGTTTCACAATAATAAAAAAAAATCAGAAGGAGCTTTTATAACCATCAAATTTTATTAAAAGGGGCAAATTTTCATGACTTCATCTAAGGCATCTGTTTAACAACGATCAAAAGAAAAGATGTTGCAGAACTTTTTATTTTTTATTTTTTTTGCCACCAATGTCTAACTCAGATCTGTCCCTACAGTTTCCCAGCAGTAGACTATGTACCCTGGACCAGTCCTCAGAGCATGTGTAGGAAGTGTTTGTGAAGAAAAATCACTGACTCAGGGGATAGAACAAAGGTTGTTGGTAGGCATGAAACAAAGAAGATAATGAAAAATGAGAAAAGAATCAAAACGAAATCACATTCTTTTTCTGCTACTCATACAGCATGTCTGGCTGAGGACTTTTAATTTTATTGAAAAGACCCTCCCCTTAATTTCAAGCTCTTTCTTTCTGATATTGCCTGATCAAGCCTTCACGTCATCAGTATATACAACAATAACATCGTGAATACCATCATTTTTTATAGAATCAAGATCACATCAAGTTCTAGTTCTGCTTTACAAAGCCTTAGTAAGACCAGACTTGGAATACTGCATCCAGTTCTGGTCATCACAATACAAAAAAGATGTTGAGACTCTGGAAAGAGTGGAGAAAACAACAAGAATGATTAGGGGGCCGGAGGCTAAAGCATGCAAAGAACGGTTGCTGGAATTGGGTATGTCTAGTTTAATGAAGAGAAGGACGAGGGGTGACAGGATAGCAGTGTACCAATATCTCAGGGGCTGCCACAAAGAAGAAGGAGTCAAGCTATTCTCCAAAGCGCCTGAAGGCAGGACAAGAAGCAACGGATGGAAACTAATCAAGGAGAGAAGCAACCTAGAACTAAGGAGAAATTTCCTGACAGAACAATTAACCAGTGGAACAACCTGCCTCCAGAAGTTGTGGGTGCTTCATCACTGAAGACTTTCAAAAAGAGATTGTTTTATGAAATGATATAAGGTCTCCTGCTCAAGCAGGGGGTTTGACTAGAAGATCTCCAAGGTCCCTTCCAACTCTATAATTCTATGTTCTATGTTTATCCATAATGGGAGACATCGGTATCAGTTATCAGTAGGATTACAATAATTTTAAAATGCCACCATTATTTTCCAGGAAAAATCACTTTTTCTGTTTTTCATGCTCTCCAGAGGATTACTTGAAAGCATTCTGTGCTAATGCCAAGCATTCAAAAATCCAGGTAATATTTCAGCACCCTACCTGCATTTCATCCCGCATAAAATCCATTATTGTATTTTTGGTGAATAACATGTTCCAGGTAGCTTTTAACTGCCCTATTTATTCAAAAAGGAATATTTCGCTATGTAGGGGGGGGGAACAACCTACAGTCATTTAAAAGGCATTGTGCAACCAAGTCAATGAATAAAACCTGATCATTTCAATCAACACTGAAAGCAGCAACTAATGATAAGGGGGGGAAGGATATTATAGTTTCAAGAGTTTAATATGTCTGATAAAATTGTGATGGTGTTGGTTTACTTCACAGAACACATGCTTTTATATCCAAGAACAACCAAACCTTGCACAACTGGTCTAGAATCTCTCTCTCTCTCTC
>NW_015391048.1:5913-19262 GCF_001527695.2 Protobothrops mucrosquamatus
AAGGCTGGACTAGAATTCCCAGTCTCCTGGTGATTGGCCCAAAGTCATCCAGCTGGTTTTCATGCTGAAGGCTGGACTAGAATTCCCAGTCTCCTGGTGATTGGCCCAAAGTCACCCAGCTGGCTTTCATGCCTAAAGTGGGACTTGAACTCATGGTCTCCCACTTTCTAGCCTAGTGCCTGAACCCTAGCCTAGACCAAACCTTCTCCCCCCCCCAAATATTTGAGTTGAAACCCCAAATATTTTTATTGGGAATAATTCTAGGGCACATAAATGAAAAGGATCGCAATGTATTAAGATATGTGCTGATATCAGCAAGAAAGAAGCTGGCACAATGTTGGGAAAGTGAAACTCTGCTGAGGATAGAAGATGGAGAGACCAAAACTAGCGAAACTGCAGCTGCGACAAAATTGAATTCTTACTAGAAGTTTAATGAATTTTAAGCAGGAACGGCTGCCTTATATACCACACATTACATAGGAAGGGAGATTGAGACATTTGGAGCAGAACTTTGAGAAAGAATCAAGAGACTAATTAAAAACAGCAGATGAAATAACTCAAACCAACATAAGCAAAAAAATCTCCAGTGTTTAATATTAAATATTAAAAGCGTAACATAAATATTGAAGAAGTGGATAGTGATTGGGGAGAAGAAGGGAAGGGGACAGTGTGTCGCCAAAATTCCCCTTCACAATATTTTACTTTTTCAGCCATCTGAACTTGTAGGCATGGCTTATACTAATGTCATCTGCAGGAAGAGCGCCTGTAAACAACTAGCAAAATTTCCAGGAAATTAACTTGCTTGGAAACCTATCACATGTATGGACATGGCATTGAACCAGAAGACCATCCCAAGGTCCCTCCCAACTCTGTCTTTCTGTATTCTGATGGACAAGGTGAGTTAAGACTCGGTTTTTCCCCAATGCCCAAACAGATCCTACCTATATCAAGAAATGATCATCTAATCTAAATGCAGAATCCAGGCAACAAGAAATCAGACCATGTGAACCAAGGACGTTTCAGCAGGTGTTCACCGACTCACAGAGACACTTTCCCCTAACAAACTTTTGACACTGGATTGGACAATGTGACATGCACTAAGAGAGGGAGAGAGAATTGTGTGTTTTAATTACAGTGGTTCGTGTGGGAAATAACCAGAGCCGGTTTAATGTCAAGGTTCTGACTAATGAACCCAATCAAGTAAGCACCAATCGATCCAATCTCTTTATGCAAAACTTTATTGAGTACACCATTTTGGCATGACTGAAAGCAAAACCAGCTCTGGTTATTTCCTGCACGAACCGCAGGAATTAAAACACACAATTCTCTCTCCCTCTCTTAGTGCATGTCACATTGTCCAATCCAGTGTAATCAAAACACACAATTCTCCCTCCCCCTATTAGTGCATGTCACTGTTCTGACCCAGCTCCCTGAACACAACAGACACACCAATAAATCTCCAATGTTCCTTTTATTCAGGAACACCAGCAGTTTCACACAGCTGACTGTTAAAAGTCTTTAGTTGCCTCAAAACAACGGAGCTCGCTCCCTTTCCCCCTGCAGGGGTCTCCCAAAACCCAGAAGTCGACAAGTCATAAAAGGGCCAAGTTTGAAGACCCCTGTCCTAGATATTAGAATATATCTTACAATAGATCTACCATGTTTGGTTGCAAAATTCTAGTTGGCCCCTACAAAACAATAGGAAGCAATTCTACTGACATCCACCTATCATCTGGATATTTTCAGGAGTGTTGTTGTTAACAACATTTCATTGGATGATAAACACCATTATTTTTATTAGTTCTCTAATATTAGCATCCAATATTCAGCAGTTTGTGGCTCACATCTTAAATCTGCTTGCATACCTTAGTGCAGGGGTCTTCAAACTTGGCCCTTTTATGGCTTGTGGACTTCAACTCCCAGAATTCCTCAGCCAGGCACGTTGAAGTCCACAAGTCATAAAAGGGCCAAGTTTGAAGACCCCTGTCTTAGTGACTATGAGGTTGTCTGTGATCTGAGCACCTGGATTCAGTTTCCATAAACCATTAACAATATTGTCATGACTGTGGTTTATACTTAATATTTTTTGCAGTGGTGAGGTCTATATTCTGTGGCTCACTAATGGAAAATAGATCAGGATATAGCATAATTATGGATAGGAGCAGGGTGCTTTTTTATTTTTTTCCCTAGATTATCAGGAACCTTCCTTCCTTCCTTCCTTCCTTCCTTCCTTCCTTCCTTCCTTCCTTCCTCCCTCCCTTCTTTCTTTTCCTTCCTTCCTTCTTTCCTTCCTTCCTTCCTTCCTTCCTTCCTTCCTTCCTTCCTTCCTTCTTTCCTTCCTTCCTCCCTCCCTTCTTTCTTTTCCTTCCTTCCTTCCTTCCTTCCTTCCTTCCTTCCTTCCTTCCTTCCTTCCTTCCTTCCTTCCTTTCTTTCTTTCTTTCTTTTTTTTTCACAATATGAAGCTTCTTTTAGGTCTTATCTAACAGATGTTTAGATGTTTTTATTTCAAATCAGTAAGGAGTCCTGTTTGCATGAGGTACTAATTTGAAACTGTATCTAAGAGAATTGCAACCACTAATTCTTTTCAAGGCAAAGTGTTTTCAAAGAGATATTCTGTCCACGAATTACCATATGATTTCAAAGTCACCTTCTATTACAATGAAACTTTCCTGCTTTAATTGCCATTATACCCATTTTATTTTTTTATTTTTTATTTATTCTGGAAAATGCATCCGGACAATCTTAAATGTTTAAAAAGAAGTTTTATTAACTAATGCAATGTTTAAAATGATGTTCCACTTATGAAATTGTACCT
This sequence comes from Protobothrops mucrosquamatus, assembly GCF_001527695.2. NCBI lineage: Eukaryota > Metazoa > Chordata > Lepidosauria > Squamata > Viperidae > Protobothrops > Protobothrops mucrosquamatus. The sequence goes on from NW_015391048.1 coordinate 8,729, forward strand.
AGGTTTTTTTCAGGCAGGCAGATCTTGTCCTCACGCAAAGCGTGTCCCTAATTTTAGAAACATAGAATGAGCTGTTTTGATTTTTATAAGTAATAAAATGTTCAAAAAGCTGCTTGCAGAAATCTGAAAACCCTCAGTCCCTTTTAGAATAGCGATGTCCATTTTAAAAAGGGCCCTATAATAATGCTGTTATAGTGAGCGCTTGCTGCAGTTATTTCTCTTTGAAAATGTATTTTACACAATAATGCATCTGCCATCATCTTTGCAGCACCACCCTTTAAATCCGAAATGCTCCATGCTTCTCACATTAATGCATTGTACTGGGGCTAATTCAAATGCAAATAGGATGCCCTGGATTTTTTTGTATTTTTTTTTCTTCTTCTTCTTCTTTAGGAAACTGGTAAGTTTGCTGCAGGCAGCATTATAAGTAGAAACCTTTGCAAATCAAAGAGCTGTCACCTCCTTGCCAGTTGTGTGTGTTAAACTTAACAGTGTAGCTTAGCAAGTTAGCGCGGCAATGAAAATAATACATAATCGCAACTCTTCCATTCGGTTCGGCTTGCTTGAACTTTCATTTGTTGTTCTTCGCTGCATCCCAGTTTGAAGCTTAGAACTGACCTCAAATTCATCAAATCCCAGGTTAGAATTATTAATAAAGATCTGGTCACTAGCTAGACTGCAGAACTGTAACCTAATAAAGCGAAAGTATTCATTTATTCATTCTACTACATTTGCATACTGCATTCTGTGCCAAAGCATTTTTAGGAGGATTTACACAGCAATAGAATACAGAATGTAGGAACACAAAAAGCATATCTCAAATGATAAAATACAGTGTAATCAACTATATTCAAAAGTTGTACAGTACCGGGAAGTCCATTTCCAACAGTCGTGTGGAGAAAGCCTAGGTAAAGAAGTGAATGAGCTTTAATTTTAATATAAATGTGGTTAACCACCCAGAGTCACTGGAAATCAGACAGCACACAATTTTAATAAATAGCTATTAAATAGTGCTGGCATTTTGGCAACTTCTGGAAGTCTTTTTAGTGGCTCTTCTACATCTTGTGATAATTTGAAGCAGCATTTTATGTCACGAGCGACTTACAGTTCTAGTTACAATCAAAAGAAGCAACGTGGAAATCTCAAACGTAAATAAGGAGGCATAAAATATGTAGATGCCTCCTATACTCTACAAAGTGTTGATGTCTTTTGAGGTTGGAGTAGCAAATAAACTTAAGATCAATCAATCAGGTCCTGCGCTAATATACTAATCAAGGACACTTGCCCATTACAGAGAGGAAGGGAGGGGGAAAAAATCCAGTTTTACACTAATTAATTTTAATTAATATTTAGCACACGTGCTCTAAAACACCAAAGTAATAAATGAGATAAATGTTTTAAGGAAGGATTTTCATCTCCTGCATGATCTCAAGTAGTGAGGCTTCAAAGAGCTGCTTTGAATTACAGGAGATGTCATCAGATGAGCCCTTTAAGGTGAATAGATTCGAGATGTTAATTTATTTTAGAGACATTGGAGGCAGATCTGCAAGTAGGTGGGCTTCCTGCTGCTTTGTAACTTTGAGTGTTGGTTGGCATATTGTGATGGGCTCTCTGATGTCCACATAAGTAGATGACCAATTAGCCAGAGTGGAGGGACTATCAGCCCCCCCCCCCCAATGTTATATTCTACTCAGAAATCTTTTATCTAATTGAAGCATGAATGGATGAAAATTCAGTCTTTTGCCCTTCAAGTCTCAGGTTTAAATCAAATATTCCGATTGCCCATCTCAAAAGTCTGGCTCATTCTCAAACAGAGAGACAGTTTGGTCTAGTGGTTAAAGCAGGGGTAGGCAACCTTGGCTCTTTTATGACTTGTGGACTTCAACTCCCAGAATTCCTGAGCCAGACACGCTGAGGGAAAAGGGAGAGGTTTCCAAGCTGAGCCATGGTGGCTCAGGAATTCTGGGAGTTGAAGTCCAAGGTCCCTTCCAACTTTTTATTATTATTATTATTATTATTATTATTATTATTATTATTATTATTATTATTATTATTATTATTATTATTATTATTATTGTTGTTGTTGTTGTTGTTATTGTTATTATTATTGTTGTTGTTGTTATTATTATTATTATTATTATTATTATTATTATTATTATTCATTTAGGATTGATTATACTCATGGATAGAATTCTTAAGAATACCCAAATAGTGGAAGCAATGAGAATTCTCAGTGACATCATTTTAGCACAGTCTTAACCCACTACTTTTCTGGTTACTTAATTTTTCTCCCATTAATTAATTTCTCTGCAACCAGCAGGGCTCTCAGAATTAAATATTTCTTGTTTCCCAAAAGGCAAAGCAAAATTATACTTGGTGAGCCAGTTCGTTCTATAACACTAAAAAACAGAACATACTGTATGTGGGATAACATAATATATTTAAGAACAGAGCAACATTCATGCTTGGTTTGATCTCTGAAAGACATAACAAAGGAGGGGTTTTTTAAAGCCTTTGTTTATGTTGTCACATTTGTATGGAGAGTTTGGATTCAAAGCACAAGCTCGTTTTTGGAAAAGAGGTCAAGTGTAGTGTAAAAATGCCAGTGTTGTGTTTTGAAAGGATTTTGAGATGTGGATGGGGCATATATTCCTTCCATCCTGCTTGGTTGTGCTTAGTTGCTCTCTGTGGTCAGTTAAAATCACTTTTTGCCTTTGTGGTAACTGATTTCTGAGTGAAAAGATTGAAGCCATTTTTTTTTTCTGGTAAGGGAGTGCACGTTGTGAGACAACAAATTGTAGAACGGCTGTGCTTTGCCCTTTCACTTCCCAGGAAACAATACTCACAACCCTTTTTATGAGAATTTCAAATTGTCTTTAAAAAAAAAAAAGAAGTTGAAATTGGATTTTCTCAAACACTGAAAGAGCTCTCTTTGGTCTGATTCTGGATCTACATGAGATTCTGTTCTCCATTTCTTTCTCTAAAATCCTGGTGTGTGTGTGTGTGTGTGAAGAATTGGCAACTGCTTCTCTTATATCCAAGGAAGTTCTATTTTTGCCCATTTTGTAAAGCACTTGAAGGAATATGGAGTTAATGAGGAAAATATTGTATTCATTGATCAACAGGTCTGCTTTCAGTTTGGAGGGTTCAGCCCATCAGGTCACCTCAGACAAAGCACGATCCGTCAGAGCTTATTTGCAGTTTCAACAATATTATGCTATACATTTTTTTTGAGGTTTCTAAAAGTTTACAGGCTAGGAGAAGGAAGGTGGGTTAGATATCTTTGCTGCCTTGTAAAAATAATAAAGCTGGGATACAAATAAATAAATAAACACTGTAAGACATATTTTGTTCCTTAGAACAATTAGAGCAATTTAGAAGGAGGGATGAGTACCATGAACTGTAAATAGAATAGAATAGAATAGAATAGAATAGAATAATAATAATAATAATAATAATAATAATAATAATAATAATAATAATAATAATAATAATAAGAAGAAGAAGAAGAAGAAGAAGAAGAAGAAGAAGTAGTAGTAGTAGTAGTAGTAGTAGTAGTAGTAGTAGTAGTAGTTGGAAGGGACCTTGGAGGTCATCTAGTCCAACCCCCTGCTGCTCAGGCAGGAAACCCTATACCATTTCAGACAAATGGCTGTCCAGTCTCTTCTTAAAAACTTCCAGTGTTGGAGCATTGACTGCTTCTGGAGGCAGGTTGTTCCATTGGTTAATTGTTCTAACTGTCAGGAAGTTTCTCCTTAGTTCTAGGTTGCTTCTCTCCTTGGTCAGTTTCCATCCGTTGCTTCTTGTCCTGCCTTCAGGCGCATTGGAAAATAGCTTGACTCCCTCTTCTCTGTGGCATCCCCTGAGATATTGGAACACTGCTATCATGTCACCCCTCATCCTTCTCTTCATTAAACTAGACATCCCCAATTCCAGCAACCGTTCCTTATATGCTTTAGCCTCCAGTCCCCTAATCATCTTTGTTGCTCTTCTCTGCACTCTTTCTAGAGTCTCAACATCTTTTTTACATCGTGGTACTTTGACCTGAGTCTGAATGTGTCCTTTTTGTATTCTGATGGTGGTGGGTTAATCCTATTATGTCCTAAAGGTCACGTCCTGCTTCCCTGGGACTGAGGATGATGGCTTACTTCCTGTGTTGGATGGGTGAGGGGTTGCTGGTTCTAATCCTATCACTCTGCTATTGTTGGCTATCAGTTTTGCTCCACATCAAAAGATCCTGTCTTGAATGGGTTTCTGCAGGCAGTATTTGCTGATGAATGGGGCCTTAGACTTTTTGAATGGGATTATCAAATCTGCATTTCTACAGAGCTGGCCTCTGCCAGGGGCTATTAAGAAAAACTGGGTCTGCTTTTCTGCCTTTAAGATCCTTTGGCAGAATATAATATTCTGTCTTTTTAATATCCTCCCAAATATTTCTTTCTCTGGGGATGGGGCGTGACTTCCCACACAGTCAAACATATAATATTGATTCAAATACAGCTTCCCAACAAGAATAGATTGATCTTGGAAGATAAGATCATTATGTTCTACTTTCCAGAATAGATGGAGAATAAATGTTGTTGTTTTTTCCTGTGAGACAGAGAGTAGAAAGGATGTTATATATATATATTTTTTGGAATTTAAACATACCTGTTCTAAAAGCTGATGTGATGTGGTGAAAAACTCTTCTCTCATGGACATGTCACTTGACCTCATGACAGAGTTGTGAATCCACGATTGATCGAATCCTACTTTTATTTCTTCCCCCCCCCAATCAAATTTGTCAACAAGGATTAATTAGCTTAAGGATCTCTCTCTCCGCTTGCCTTCAATAATCTTAACTAGGATTTCAGCTGGCAAATCCTGAATGGTTATGTGTGAGAACATTTTATTATCTGACCTAATGAGATCCAATTAGCCCCATCCCTGTCAGGATTGCTGAATGCCTTCAAAATCTCGCTTCTTGAGAAGAGCTTGGGGCTAATACACTGTGTATTCCCTTTCTTTATCCTGCAGTGGAAATGTCTGTTTTAAATGTGTGTTGTTGTTTTTTTTGGGGGGGGGGTCCTTTGGTGAATGTGGTGATTGCAGCACTGTTCTGTTGCTGCTTTTAACTGAAAATGGAGGTGTAGCCTGCTCAGAGTTGGATACGATTGGCATATCTGTCATAGTTCAGTAATCCCTACTATTAAGTATCGGTATTGCAAAGACTAGATTATAAATAAAAGTAATAATGATTTAAGTCATTAGAATTCTGTCATAGGCGGGGTGGAGAGGAGACACAAAAGATTCCCTCCAGAAAGAGATTGGGTTTGATTTTATAGTCATGGCTGCCATCTTGATTTTTGTGAGATGAGGCTTTGAATGCATGGATTTGATCACCCCCTTTTGACTTTTCTTCTAGATTGCCATAGACTTAACTGTTCATAATTACACATTAAACTAGTCATTTGCCCGGCTCTATCCCACTCTCGGTTCCCCAGGCCCACTGGCAGAACCAGGTCTTCAGCGCCTTCTGGAAGAGTGCTAAAGTGGGGACCAGTCTAATCTCTGAGGGAATGATGTTCCAGAGAGAGGGAGCCAACACGGAGAAGGCCCTTCTTCTGGGTCCCGCCAGATGCATCTCCTTAGGGGATGGGACCCACAACATTCTTTGCCTCCCTGCTCTAGTGAATCAGGTAGATGTGACTTTCAGGAGATGGTCCCTCAGATCACCTGGTCCCAAGCCATGAAGGGCTTTAAAAGTGACAACCAGCACCTTGAATTGCAGCCAGAAGCAAATCGGCAACCAATGCAGCTCCCGCAGGAGAGGTGTCACATGTGCACACCGAGGTCTGCACAAAATCATGTGGGCTGTTGCATTTTGTACCAACTGGAGCTTCCGGATGCTCTTAATCTCAATTTTCTATTTTATTTTTAATAACTGCCACATGTCCCAGATCATCTTACATTTCATTTGAGTAAAAATGAAGATGTGACATGATCACAAATCAGGGAGAGTGGTGATGATGAGACCACAGCTAAATGATCTATGATTTTGTAAGCTTCATGACCATCTGGATTGGCTAAAAGATATATCTGCTCAGTCTCCTGCTCAGTGTCCTCCTCCTCCACCTCCTCCTCCTCCTCCTCCTTCTTAGAATAGAATAGAATAGAGCTGGAAGGGACCTTGGAGGTCTTCTAGTCCAGCCCCCTGCTCAAGCAGGAGNATGAGGTTCAACCAAATAGTCTGGTGAACAGAACCTCCTCCTCCTCCTCCTCATCCTCCTCCTCCTCCTCCTCTTCTTCTTCTTCTTCTTCTTCTTCTTCTTCTTCTTCTTCTTCTTCTTCTTCTTCTTCTTCTTCTTCTTCTTCTTCTTCTTCTTCTTCTTCTTCTTCTTCTTCTTCTTCTTCTTCTTCTTCTTCTTCTTCTTCTTCTTCTTCTTCTTCTTCTTCCTCTTCCTCTTCTAGTATTTTAGGCTTCAGCTTCTTTGTTCTGAGCAATAAAGAGTGATATTTGGATTCAGAAATTAAATAAATGAAAAGAAGCCAAGAAAGTATTCTGAGAATTAACAGTTTGCTAGAGCACCAAAGGGTAGTGATCAGCTTCTGAAATAATTTCAAGGGCAGCCTTTAGACTAATTTGTCCTCTGACCAAGACCTGGCAATCGCTAAGAGCAGGAAAGTTGAAGAAAGAGACAGAGAGGTTAATTCTGGATGAACAAGCCAAGCCTTAAGAAGAAATACATAGAAAGCTAGAATTGAGAAAACAGCAATAAACAGCAAATGCCACCTCTGCAAAGAAGCTGAAGAAACAGTGGACACCATAGTTAGCTGCAGCAAGAAGATAACACAGGCTGACTACAAAAAAAAAAGTATGACAAAGTAGTAACAATAGGGCATTGGAATATTCATAAGAAATATCATTTGCCTGTAAGCAAAACTTGGTGGAACTGCAAAATAGATAAAGTAACACAGACACATAGCACCCCAAAATTGTTGATAAGAAAAAAACAAAAACAAAAGTCTGGATAGTGGACGTGGCAGTACCTGGAGACAACTAAATAGAAGAGAAAGAACTGGAGTAAAATCACAGAATACGAAGACCTGCAAATAGAAGTAGAATGGATGCGGGTTAAAGAAAGCAAAGGTAGTACCGATATAGTCATAGGCACCTTGGGTACAATCCCAAAACATCTGGTGCATCCTTTGAACACCATCAGCGTTGACAAAATCCCCATCGGTCAATTGCAAAAGGCAGCTTTACTCGCCTACAGCTTACATCCTGGGGCGATACATTTAACATAACCAACGATCAACATCTGCCTATCCCAGGTTCTTGGGAAGGACTCGGTAGGCGGACAAAAATGGCAGATCCACTCTGAACATCTGGCTGACTTTATTTCACATAGCTCACCTGAAAAAGCCTATGCAAAAAAGGCAGACAGTCACAACCACCATCTTGAGCTTTTTTTTATGCTCTCCATGCAGAAGCCTTGCAGAGATAACAACTCTTATTTTAACCTTTTTTTTATCGAAACCACAGGAATGAAAAAACAAACAAACTCCAGATATCAGCTGAATACTTGAAACAACATAAAAATGTTACCTGACAGTTTTCCCGAATCAGAATCAGTTTACATTGCCAAGTCCTAGCTGCCAATTTTCAGAGCGGCTAACAAATTTTAACACGAAGAAATGTTTGTGTTCTACAAACTGAGAGGAGAAATGCTCCTGTTTCATAGGGGAAGAATTCTGAAGAAACTGAAGAGGTGGGTTATTTTAATAACTAATTACTAAATTATTAAAGTAATAATTACTTTAGTAAGTAATTATCACAAAATTGATCTTTTCCAACCATGCAAGAGATTGCCTCTGTGGCTATTCCCCCCCCCCCCAAGATTTATGAATGAAATCTACACTATAACTATTAAAATAGAATAGAACCTGGAAGGGACCTTGGAGGTCTTCTAGTCCAGCCCCCTGCTCAATCTGGAAAACCTATACCATCTCAGGCAAGTGACTGTCTAAACTCTTCTTAAAAACATCCAGTGGTGGAGCGCCCATGATTTCTGGAGGCAAGCTGTTCCACTGGTTAATTGTCCTCACTGTCAGGAAGTTTCTCCTTAATTCCTACAGAAGAAGGTTTTTTTTTCTGAAACTATTTACCATTATTTACCCAAAACAAACAACCTTTTTGAGAAACTAAATTCAGATGTTAACATTAATATGAAGTCAGTTTGAGAAACTACGTATTATATTAGTAGACTTTCAGCAGTAAAGAGATACAGTCTATTCATGTCAGGCCTCTTTTGCAAGCCAATTTTGTAATAAGCTTTTTGTCGTTGGCTTCATAGCAAGATACCGTTGGTTTTTTTTTCTACAGCAAATCCTAAATAATTTTCAGTGTGGCAGAATGTTTTGTTTTGCTGGTGGCTGCACTTCGTGTAGATACAAGGTCGGTCCACTAGAGCTTAATCAAGAGCTTCTCCTAAAATTACTATTGTGTGATCATAATCCAGAGGGACTAAAAAGCAGAGACATCACCCTGCCAACAAAGGTACGTATAGTCAAGGCCATGGTTTTCCCAGTTGCAATGTATGGCTGTGAAAGTTGGACCGTAAGAAAGGCTGAGCGCCAAAGAATTGAGGCCTTTGAACTATGGTGCTGGAGAAGACTCCTGCAAGTCCCCTGGACTGCAAGGCCATCAAACCGGTCAGTCCCAGAGGAGATCAACCCTGACTACTCTTTAGAAGGCCAGATCCTGAAGTTGAAACTCAAGTACTTTGGCCACCTAATGAGAAGGAAGGACTCACTGGAGAAGAGCCTGATGCTGGGAAAGATGGAGGGCAAGAGAAGAAGGGGACGACGGAGAATGAGGTGGCTGGATGGAGTCACTGAAGCAGTAGGCGTGAGCTTAAATGGACTCCAGAAGATGGTAGAGGACAGGAAGACCTGTAGGAATGTTGTCCATGGGATTGCGATGGGTCGGACACAACTTCGCAACTAACAACAACAAATCCAGAGGGAAAATATTGTGAGAGAGTATCTTTAATGGTATGCTGACGGGGTATGTAATTACCATCTGCCCCTGGAAAAATGTATCCTCAAGATTCATAATTTCAAATTTTACATGGAATTAGATTCCACATGGAATCTAATATAGTCACAAAAACATTTAAACTTTATGATCTGCAATCACTTTCCCAAAGAATCATAGTATCAGAGAGCTGGAAGGGACTTTAGGGGTCTTCTAGACTAACCCCCTGCTCAGGTAGGAGACCTGATACCATCCCAGACAAATGGTTAACAGAATAACAGAGTTGGAAGGAACCTTGGAGGTCTTCTAACCTAGCTAGCCCCCTGCTCAGGCAGGTGACCTATATCATTTCAGACAAATAGTTGTCCAATCTCTTCTTAAAAACTTGTTGGAGCATTCACAACTTCTGGAGGCAAGTCATTCCACTGGCTAATTGTTCTAACTGTCAGGAAATTTCTCCTTAGTTCTAGGTTGCTTCTCTCCTCAATCAGTTTCCATCCGTTGCTTCTTGTCCTGCCTTCTGGTGCTTTGGAGAATAGCTTGACTCCCTCTTCTTTGTGGCTTGTGGTTGCCCAGTCTTTCTTGAGATAACAATAAAAGAACAATTTTAGAATTTGAGGTTAAGCTTCCCTCGTGCATGGAGACCGGTCTGAATGCTAGATTGGGCTGAAAGGGCAGACGTAGCGACTTCTGTAATTTTGATTTCATTAAAAAGGCATCTTCCATCTCATTCCAGATCAGACTCTGGTTCCCCCTCCTTGATTAAGTAAATGTCATCAGACCTCTTGGTGCTTGCCATGTCAGAAAAGCAGGAAGGAAAGACTCCCATTCTACTAATGAGAAAACATCCCCATTCACAAATACACACAGTGGGGGATGTCTTAATGGCACTATTATCAGAGAAGATCGTTCAGTGGCCTTTCATGTAGATCAGCAAGAGCTGGCTTTACCCTGAGCTTTTAAACCAGCATGGGACCCCCGTAGAAGGCAATTTGGGTTTCTCACGAGGGGGGAACAATAAACATTAGTCACCACAGTACAGAAAGTATGGAGGGCCGCAGGAGGGGGGGAAAAAGAAACTGGCTACTTTACAATCTCCTGCTGCTCTATACAAACCTGTCTAATTAATTAAGGCTTCTTGGCTTTGTCTCTGTGTGTATGTTGTCATCCTAGCTCACTCGACAAAGTTGGGCTTTCCAAAGAGCAAATAAACTCTCCGTTAATTATTATTTGCCTGGCTCTTAGATCTCCTTCAGGCACTGCACTGCAAGGCCAAACTACACATGATGAAAAAGAACCAATGGTGCCTTTCCTTTTCCCATCCCTTCCCTTTTCCTCCTCCTCCTCCTCCTCCTCCTCCTCCTCCTCCTCCTCTGCGTCGCATGAGAAAAGCACATCTTCCTTGCCCTGTCCTGACCACTTTCTACAGGGGGACGATCGAGAGCATCCTGTCATACAGCATCACGGTCTGGTTTGGAGGCATCCCTGCTTCAGACAGGAAGGTGATGCAGAGAG
>NW_015391048.1:19994-21252 GCF_001527695.2 Protobothrops mucrosquamatus
CACATCTTCCTTGCCCTGTCCTGACCACTTTCTACAGGGGGACGATCGAGAGCATCCTGTCATACAGCATCACGGTCTGGTTTGGAGGCATCCCTGCTTCAGACAGGAAGGTGGTGCAGAGAGTGGTGAGGATGGCCGAAAAGATCGTTGGCAGTTCCCTCCCTCCTATCCAGGATATGGCACAGAAGCGTTGCTTGAGCAGGGTCCGTAAGATTATCTGGGACACTACACATCCTCTTCACGACCTGTTTTCCTTGTTACCTTCTGGGAGGAGGGGGCTTCGTGGTATCCGTAGCAGAACACCCAGATTCAGCCATAGTTTCATCCCATACAGCATTAACCTTGTGAACTCTCAAGCTTCCTCCTTCCGTTATATATTCAAGACGGACAGTATTTAATATTTATTTGCTACGTATATATAGGGATGTAGGTCTGTATAAGTTGTTCATAGTATGTTTAGGTGTGTGTCATATATGTGTTTCACTTTGAGAGTGGGCAACTAAATTTCATTTTTGATGTGTGCTGTTGTGCCCACAGTAAAAAAATGACAATAAAGGTTATCTTATCTTATCTTATCTTATCTTATCTTATCTTATCTTATCTTATCTTACCTTATCTTATCTTATCTTATCTTATCTTATCTTATCTTATCTTATCTTATCTTATCTTATCTTATCTTATCTTATCTAGCTTGGCTTGGCTTGGCTTGACTTGACTTGACTTGACTTGACTTGACTTAACTTAACTTAACTTAACGTAACTTATCCTGCCTTATCTTATCTTATCTTATCTTATCTTATCTTATCTTATCTTATCTAGCTTAACTTAACTTGACTTGACTTGACTTAACTTAACTTAACTTAACTTAACTTAACTTAACTTAACTTAACTTAACTTAACTTAACTTAACTTATCTTGCCTTATCTTGCCCTATCCTGCCTTATCTTATCTTATCTTATCTTATCTTATCTTATCTTATCTTATCTTAGCTTAGCTTAGCTTAGCTTAGCTTAACTTAACTTAACTTAACTTAACTTAACTTAACTTAACTTAACTTGCCTTATCTTATCTTATCTTATCTTATCTTATCTTATCTTATCTTATCTTATCTTATCTTATCTTATCTTATCTCCGGCTGACAACCCCAGCATCTTAACTACTGAGTCACTGCACCATTTATAATAATTGTGTATATATATAAAGTTTATTACCAGTAGATTAGTGGTTTCACATATTAGTACTGTTAAAAAAAAATTGT
>NW_015391048.1:24445-26546 GCF_001527695.2 Protobothrops mucrosquamatus
ATTATAATTGACTCAGACGATGCTCTATTTTCTTGATTGTAACCGATTTATCAACATGTCCTTCAGATAAAAAGTGATCCTTTTGTCTCTTTTGAATGGCATAGTTCTTTATAACAGGAACATCTCTCTCTCTCTCTCTCTCTCTCTCTCTCTCTCTCTCTCTCTCTCTCTCTCTCTCTCTCTCTCTCTCTCTCTCTCTCTCTCTCTCTCTCTCTCTCTCTCTCTGTGTGTGTGTGTGTGTGTGTCTCTCTTTTCTCTCAGTTTGATTTTCCCGTTTGGTTTAAAATGTGCACTTGCTTATAGTACTAACCTCTATTTACTAGATTCACTTTGCAGAGAGAAATTGGCTGTAATTGTCAGAGGGAAAACTGTATTTATGTTGCTTTTCCTGCTGCATATGGTCATAAGTGTGAAAAACGGTCGTAAGTCACTTTTTTCAGGGCTGTTATAACTACCTGTATGTTCAGTTCTAACTGGTTTACAGTAGTTTGAGTTTCATGAGTGAGCTTCTATCGTCCTCTTCCATTTTGTGCTTTACCTCACACACACTTGCAAAACTCATTAGGACAAAATGTAAAGTTACAGGATGTAGGTTGAACTAAATCTGCTCAGCGATTAGTTGATTATTGGGAACATTTTCAGAAATATCAAAATATTCTTCTATTTGGCTCTCTCTCACCCCTTTTCTGGTTTCTATCTCTTTTTTGGCAGTGGTGCTTAAAAAAGACCATCTGTTAATTTATGTTGCCCTCTTTTTCCTTTTTTTCCATCCAACAACAATCTGGTGAAAAAAGTATATATCTCCTTTCTGATTTTCTGAATTTATGCATCTTTTTATTTTTTTGGCCATTGAACATGATTTGAGTGTTGTTTAAGTCTTGCTGAAATATAAAAGAAGTCCAAGGGAACCAATAAGGCAAACACCGGAACCTTATTCCATTTATTTCTTATATATATATATTCTTCCAATATGTGAGGAAAAATATCTTGATTCTGTAACTTACTGCACCTTTTAAAAATGCAATAGCTGCAATTACTTTTTTTTTTTCAATTGACAATTAGCCTGTCACATCACAATGTAGGCATTGAGGTCCATTCCTCCATGGGAAAGTGATCTAACTTACTCAAAGCTGAGTGGGGTGATCAAAACTGGATGCAGGATTCCAGATGTGGTCTCACTAAGTTTTTATAAAGCAGTACTAATACTTCTTGTGACAGAAACCCTACCACCCAACTTGGGATTCAGTATTTCTGCACCCAAGTTTATCTATAGAATTTTAGATAGCTGGGCTATTACGGGCAAGGTTTCAGCTAATGGCATAGGGCTGATAAATCATATTCAGTGCTATTTTTGCATGCAATTCTTCATCCAGCTGGATGTGGGACTGCAGACACAGAGATATACACACAGACATGGGCACCTGCTGTACACCTCATTATTGACATGTTTTGATTTACACTTTTTGAACAGATAATGAAAATAAGACAGTTGGACCTGCCCAGCCTATCAAAAGAGGCAGCCAGAAAACCTATTCTAAGGATACAGTTATTTTCCAAGTTATGGCAATCAATCTGTTCAATATTCCTGAGCTTCCATTTCTGCCTTGTGATGTGGGTGGCAACAGCTCTCTTACCACAATTTTAGAAATACACCTGAGCGTAACGTTCTATGGCATATGATACTGTTGTGTGAATCGTGGCAGAGGGATTGTCTGCACATATGCTTCTTTGCTCTTTGTTTTATTTGTTTATTTATTGCACACATCCTTTTCCAACTAAGTGACACCTCCTGTTGCCAACATTTTGTTTCTTTTAGCACGTGTAGCGTCCATATTTTAGGTGCCTGGAAGCTTTATGCTTGAGTGTTCAATAAACTATAACAATAAAATGTTTGCATATAACGGGGAGGCTTGCAATGAAAATAATACATTTAAGAAATCATAAAATGCTACTTAGAAACAGATATTGATCCTAGGCCACATTGACTTAATATACAGTCAATAACCAAGCAGTATGAATAAAAGATCCCAAAACCCAGTATTCATTTTTCCCCTATCCATCTCATAATTAATTCTCGACTAAACTATTTTTAAAAGTTGAT
>NW_015391048.1:30105-31163 GCF_001527695.2 Protobothrops mucrosquamatus
AAAAAAGAACACTGAACATTCAGCCTTAATAGATTTAATTAGGAACGGGAAGTTGTTTAAGTAAATAAAATTTAATTCAACGAGTCTCTGAAGCAAAGAAAGCTTGAACTTTATTGACACAGCCCAGAATCCAGGTGAAAGAAAGTTCTATTTTTTCCCCATTGCATTCAAAAGACCCAAAACCACTTTAATACATTGCACTGAATTTGTCAGTGATGTCTGAACGTGGGTATGATTAATTGAATATTTGTTTATTTAAAAAAAAATATAATCAATTTAAAATGTTTACAGCGGCATTGTCAAATCGAACTGAAATAATTCCCAATTTAATCCAAAACTGGGACCAGAATTTTTGTTGCAAAGCAAAGCTCTTTTCTAGCCCCCATTGTTAAGTAGTGAATCACGTGGCCATTGAGCATATCCAACTTTCCCCTTTGACTTTGCTCGTCAGAGGCTTGTTGGGAAGGTTGCAGATAGTATTCACATGACCCCAGGACACTGCAACCATCATAAGTACGAGCTGGGGGATCAAAGTTGATCGTGTGACTGTCCGGATGCTGCAACAGTCATAAGTGTGAGGACCATTCGCGAGTCACTTTTCCCATGCCATTGTAACTTAATAATAATAATAATAATAATAATAATAATAATAATAATAATAATAATAATAATAGTAAAGTTGGAAGGGACCTTGGAGGGCATCTAGTCCAACCCCCTGCTCAGGCAGGAAACCCTATACCATTGCAGACAAATGACTGTCCAGTTTCTTCTTAAAAACCTCCAGTGTTGGAGCATTCACCGCTTCTGGAGGCAGGTTGTTCCACTGGTCAATTGTTCTTACTGTCAGGAAGTTTCTCCTTAGTTCTAGGTTGCTTCTCTCCTTGCTTAGTTTCCACCCGTTGCTTCTTGTCCTGCCTTCGGGTGCTTTGGAGAATAGCTTGACTCCCTCTTCTTTGTGGCAGCCCCTGAGATATTGGAACACTGCTATCATGTCCCCCCTCTTCCTTCTCTTCATTAAACTAGACATACCCAATTCCAGCAACCACTCCTTATATGTT
>NW_015391048.1:36525-37616 GCF_001527695.2 Protobothrops mucrosquamatus
TTATAGAAGATGTTCAGAGTTAGCCTCTAAATTACCCACTCCAGAAAAATTCATTTCTCTAATGAGATTCCAGAGAGATTTTGGGGTTCAGCTAAGACAACTCACTGTCTGAAATGTCTTGTTCCTTATCTAGAACACAGGTCCATCTTTGTGATAGGAAAAAAAAAATAAGCTGGCACCGAGCACTGATTTAGCGGGGGGGGGGGAAAAAACATTTCAAAGCAACACGAGGAGAAATATTAAAGCTTTAAAAACAGGAAATGGTGGTATCCACCCTTCTTTTGCCAGAAAATTAGATCCACGGCAAGAACATTCAGAGTTAACCACTTAATCAGCAAGTCCCTTGAATTACTTTTACTTCACTTTTCACAAACAGGAAGGCATTTGAAAAGACCCACATTTTGGTAAGTGAAATAAGGTTGATCTGTTCTTTGTCTTGTTGATGGCAGAGTTTGTCTGTGGTGTCGGTCATATACAGTACCAGTGGCCCTCAACTTATAACAATCTGTTTAGTGACTGAAGTTAAAATAACCCTGAAAAAAGTGACTTATGACCATTTCCCACACTTAGAACTGTTGCAGAATCCTCATGGTCACATGATCAAAATTCAGACACTTGGCAACTGGCATGTATCATATGACGGTTGCCGTGTCCCAAGGTTGTGTGATCTCCTTTTGCGACCTTCTGACAAGTAAAGTCAATGGGGAAGCCAGATTCGCTTAACAGCTGTGTTACTAACTTAACAACTGCAGTGATTCACTGCAGCGGTGACAAGAAAGCTCATAAAATGGGGCTTAACAAATGCCTCACTTAGCAACAGAAATTTTGGCTTCCATTTTGATCATTAAGTCGAGGCCTACCTGTATTTATCAAAACCGACCACCTGTAATGTTATGTGTTGGATCGCGCAGGCAGTAAGACACGAGTCGAGTGACAGTCAGCTCTTGGTTTATTGGCAAGGCATAAAGTAAATCCGGACTGGCTCTCTGGGCCAGGGGAGCCCTCTTTTATGGGATTCCCCTGGCTTGTAATCACACAATTCCATTGGCTGGCAAGACCCTGTTGCTAGTTAGCCAACCAGCAACGGGCAT
>NW_015391048.1:40998-43558 GCF_001527695.2 Protobothrops mucrosquamatus
TTTATTGGCAAGGCATAAAGTAAATCCGGACTGGCTCTCTGGGCCAGGGGAGCCCTCTTTTATGGGATTCCCCTGGCTTGTAATCCCACAATTCCATTGGCTGGCAAGACCCTGTTGCTAGTTAGCCAACCAGCAACGGGCATGAAACTGTATGCAGATGGAGAAGGGCAATCACCCTTAATGGGCGATCAATGGTGAAAGGCAATCACCCTTAATGGGTGATCAGGATATGCATAGGGGATTAAGGGGGGGGAATACAAAGAACACAACATTATGAGGGGACGGTCTTGTGAGACAGGAGGAAAAGCCACAGACTGGACAACAATCAGATAAAAGACAACTGTGCCCCACAGGAAAAAATGGGGTCTTGGCAAAAATCTCAGAAGGGATCTTAATTTATTCGACTAAAAAGAGAGGAATAAAAGATGTGCGTTCACACTTGCAAAATTCTTTCAGTGTAATCTTACAATATAGTTAGAGTTAGTACATTCTTGTCTGGACTACCTTACAAGACTCACTATTTCACTGCAAACAGAGACATTTGTGAAAGGTCCAAGTCGACAACTTTAATGTGTTCTACCTATATTACAGGAATCTGCCCTGACTGCTTGTTGGGAATAACCAGATAAGGTTCCATGCAACTTAGGTGGGGGCATCAGCCTTATGTCTCTTGTGACTGTGCAAGGATTCAAGGCTAGTTCCCTTCTTGACCCTTCCTCCCTGTATGGCTGGGAATTTCCCAACAGTGCTTTGGGTTTCATTTAGGTCACAAATTTGTTCTCCAATCCAAAAGTCCTTGTTTACTATAGAAACTTGCAGTTGCAAACTACACACTCTCTAATTTTGGTATGATAAAACAACTGCTCAATAAAAGATACTACAATCTTTTGGGTTGATTAGGAATTAAATAGTTAACTGGAACATGGAAGGCAGGATAAGAAAAAATTAGCATTGAGGGAGGATTTTTGTCGATAAGCCCCAGGTAAGGAATCACATCAAATGCTCACAATCTGCCTTTTGATTTTTAAAAGATGCATTCTCCAAAAACAAAGATTAGCTTGGAAAGTGATAGGAACAAACATTGCTACTACTGCCTAGGAAAGCACTCATTTCTCAATCCTGCAGAAGATGCAAAGAGGCTGATTAAATATTAAAATAATATTCTTAAGACACAGCTTAGTGATAGAATATCAGACCCACTCAGCTTTGGCTATATTACTGAATATAGTTGCACAGACATCATTAAGGGTGCAGATTCATTTGCAGCAATGACATTTGCTGCTTTGTGATGCAAAAATCATATTGGCCACTTCCTGTTTCTTCCTAAGACTGAGAGAGCGACTGGTGCAAGGTCATCCAGTTGTTTTGTGCCCAAGATGGAACTAGAACTCAAAGTCTCCTAGTTTCCATCCTAGAGCCTTAACCACTACACTACACTGTTGCATATTTATTACGGGTATCATATCTGACCTGTGACGATCTGGATGTGTACTGGATTGCAGCAAATGGATAAAATAGGCATTGTTACTACTGCCTTGGAAAGCACTAATTTCTCAGTTCTGTAGGAGATGCAAAGAGGCTGATTAAATATTAAAATAATATACTTAAGATACAACTTAATGATAGAACATCTGACGCACTCAGCTTTGGTTATGTTACTAGATGACCTCCAAGGTCCCTTCCAACATTATTATTATTATTATTACTATTATTATTATTATTATTATTATTGTTGTTGTTGTTGTTGTTGTTGTTGTTGTTGTTAAAATGAACACTTGTCCCAGAAATAACAACAGGAGCTGAGTGTTTTCCACTAAGTGCAAAGCTTGCAAGTAGCAGCAGAGAGAAGGAAAGTTGTGTCATCAGAATGATATTAATGAAGGGATATGGGATAATAGACCTTGCAGCTCTTGTATAAATGTCTTTTTTTCCCCCAGCATCATTGGTTTAAGCAGGCACCTGATGCCACGTCACAAAGGGAACGGCAAGCCTGGCATTAAGCTGAAGGATAAGCAGGGACAGATTATACCAACTTGAGCAACGATCTGATCTCTGGTTTCTAAATGAGGACTCGCCCCCCTGCCTTTATGGGAGGTGGTCTCGGTTTATTATAGATATCCCTGCTGCATTTTAATCAGTCTGCAGCTGCAGAAGCCAGAAAAGAGAAAAAAAAACCACTGTTTTATTCTCTCAGGTGTTCGCAGAACTGGTGTTTTGATCATGGGAAAAAGCAGCTTCATTCATACTTCATCCCTCTTGTACATTAGCAAGTATCTCTTCCCCTCCCATCTTATATTTTGGAGTTCCAAATTAGAAAATGAAGACATTGGTTAGGGTGCCAAATGAGGTGGGTTTTTTTTTCTTTCTTTGAATAGTTTGCCCTAGGGCTGACATTTAATTATCTCCCACCCCCTCTCTGCTACACGGAGTTTCCATTTTTTGAGGTGGAGAAGAGGTGGGGGACAACCGTCTTGCCAAATTTTGTACCGCTGCTTTTTTCTCCTCTTTCGTGAAGATAGAAGACTCCACAGAATGCACCAATTAAGAAGCAGGTCACGAA
>NW_015391049.1:0-4430 GCF_001527695.2 Protobothrops mucrosquamatus
TAAGAGAAGCCGGACGACCGTTTTTAGGAGGCCTGAAGTGGACTCTGAAGATCCTGCACATTCTTAAAGATATGCATCACGCATTTTAAAAAGTACATTTCGACAAACATTTTTTAAAAGATATCATCACAATTGCAGAAAAGGAAATGGACTTGTGAAAACATGTCATTTGAAGAGGAACATCTCCTTAGGAGAGGCACTGTTAATGCCCATATTTTTAATTCATTCATTCATTCATTTACCTACATCGCCCAGAGCCCGTCTGTAAGGTGGGCAGTTAAGAAGTTTGATCGATAGATAGATAGATAGATAGATAGATAGATAGATAGATGGATGGATGGATGGATGGATGGATGGATGGATGAACGAACGAACAAACAAACAAACAAACAAACAAACAAACAAATAAATACATTTGTTTATTTTTCAATTGCAGAATCTGTTCTTTGGGCTATGGTAATCCTAAGTGTCAATAGAAGCCAAGAATCCATGAGGAACACTGGAAGTTTAATAACTTGGGAAGAAAATAGAAAAAAGTAATTAGAGTAGAAGAACAGAATAGAATAGAATAGAATAGAATAGAATAGAATAGAATAGAATAGAATAGAAAATATGGAATGGAATAGAATGGAATGGAATGGAATGGAATGGAATAGAATAGAATAGAATAGAATACAAAATATGGAATGGAATGGAATGAAATGGAATGGAATAGAATAGAATAGAATAGAATAGAATAGAATAGAATAGAATAGAAAATATGGAATGGAATGGAATAGAATATATGGACTGGACCGGACCGGACCAGAACAGAACAGAACAGAACAGAACATATGGAATGGAGTGAAATAGAATGGAATGGAATGGAATAAAATGGAACGGAACGGAACGGAACAGAACAACAGAACAGAATAGAACAGGTATCATCCACGCAAATAACAGAGGTTTTTTTTTTTTTTTGCACAACTGTTGAGAAGGCGTTTTGGGCTCTGGACTACAGTGCAGACTCTTCTCTGGCAACTGTTTGTCGGAAATGGTCCCCCCTCCCGCTCTGTTCTTCTGTGACTCTTGAGGAGAGATATTTGGTGGACTCGTCCTTAAGCCTTTCTTCTCCTTCTCCTTCTCCTTCTCCTTCTCCTTCTCCTTCTCCTTCTCCTTCTCCTTCTCCTTCTCCTTCTCCTTCTCCTTCTCCTTCTCCTTCTCCTTCTCCTTCTCCTTCTCCTTGGTGAGCTCCCAGTGAGTTTCTGCAAAGGACCTGCTTTATGGCAGCTGAAGGCAGGCCTCGCCTTTCCCGCCTAGATGGGCTGAAGAGATGAATGGAGGCTTATCTCGGCTGCACACGCAACCTTTTGCCGTCCCTGGCCTGACCTCCTCCTGCACTCGTTTTATGAAAACGATTCATCTTTCAAGCGTTTTCCCTCCATGGCCCGAGGCAAGTAGATCTTTCAATGCCGGACTTGTGTGGTTGCGCAAACTCTGAGCTGGAAAGTACCTGCAGGCATTTTTTTCCCCTTCCCTGGATGTGAGGATCGTTCCCCCCCCCATCCCTCAGCCACTTAAAGGCAATCGGGAAGATGATCACTCTCAGGTCAGCTGTGTCATTAAGAGATAGGCAAAGTAATAGATTAATAATAATAGTAATAATAATAGTAATAATAATAGTAATAATAATAATAATAATAATAATAATAATAATAATAATAATAATAATAGTAATAATAATAACAACTGTTAAGTCCTGGGAATAATGGCGCTTGAGACGGAACATCTCCAACAAGTCTTTATTGTTTGCTCCATTCTACGAACAACCCGAGCAGAGGCACGCAGGCCTCTATTTATACCCTCTGATCCCCGGGCAAGTTCAACCAATCATGAGGCGGGCTTTTCCCGCCTTGCGCATGCGCGCAAGGCTGGCGCCGCTCAGTCTGGTCCCGGGCAGCTTCTGCAAATGCCCGGGACTCTTACAACGTCCCGAGCCTGCATCTTGCAGGCTCAGGACACAACAATAACGTTGAAAGGGACCTTGGAGGTCATCGAGTCCAACCCCCTGCTCAGGCAGGAAACCCTACACCATTTCAGACAAATGGCTGTCCAGTCTCTTCTTAAAAACGTCCAGTGTTGGAGCATTCACCACTTCTGGAGGCAGGTTGTTCCACTGGTTAATTGTTCTGATGGCACTGGGGGGGGGGGAATTGTCTTTGTGTCTAGTTGTTTATGTCCAGGATGTGAGGGGTCTGTAGATATTTTCTCAGCCCTCTTTCTGACCTGTGCAGTATACAGATCCTCAATGGAAGGCAGGCTGGGTTGCAGTTGTTTTTTTCTGCAGTTCTAACTAGTCACTTATAACATTAGATTTAGCTGTGACATCTGAATTTAATTTGACCATCTAGCTTCCAGTGGCTACTGGGAAACCAAAGAAAGATGAGTGTGATTTAGCCGCTTTTACACATGGAGGTTCCCTACATGACACGTAATGCTAGCAAGTAGCTACATCTCCCTTTATGATTAGTATTCTTTATTAATTACAGTTATAATTACAGACTACCCACCTCAGCGTCTGTTGCTGGAGGCACCCGCTCAGCTGCGGTGATGGGAGAAATGGCTTCTCTCGTTGCTACTTTGGCAAAGACACGTTTTATTTCTTGTTTTATACAACATACCGTGAAGGATACGGTGGAGGGTTGTTGAGTTTCCAAGTTGTTTATCTCTTCATACAATTTGTTTTTTCATGCCCAGTTTGCATAGGGAGGCAAGGCTCCAAATACTTGTGTTTTCTTGAATTTAAGGCCAATAAAATAAGATTTTTTTTTTTAAAAAAAACCTACCTTCCTTAACATTAGGGCTGGATGCTGGAGAAGAACCACATGGATGTTGATGGCATTTTGATTAGAATCTGTGAACGACGTCTGGAAGAATTTACCCCTTAGCTGGAAGTCCCATAAATCATTCAAGAAACATACGGGGGAAAAAAATAATCATTGCTACTGGAATAATTGAAGCTGCGTTGGGTTCTCCATTGTGCTGGCAAAGCATCGCTGAAAAGAGAGTACTCAGAGAAGGAATTATGAAAAGGTTTTTGTGCAGGATCCAAGCAAGCTTCTGGAGAACGTGAAGAGGACCCCACAAAGCTCCATAAGAAGGCCATTCGGTTCTCTCCTATTGAGGTTTATCTCCAACAGATACATTGCCTTTGAATATGGAAGCTCTATCCTGGCTCACTGAGAAGATCTCACTTTATAAATGAAGGGTCCCTGGTGCTCTCTGAGCTTGGTTCTTTTCTTGCAGATGTTTCATGACCCAAACTAGGTTACATCGTCAGTGCTAGCAAAACTAGTTTGGGTCATGAAACATCTCCAAGAAAACAGGACTAGCACTGATGACGTTACCAAGTTTGGGTAATGAAACGTCTGCAAGAAAAGAACCAAGCTCAGAGAGTACCAAGGACCCCTCAAATTCTCCTTTAGTGGAACTTCATAACTCTTGAGAAAATTAAACTTTCCAGGAGTTGAGAACAAGATTGTTGCAAGGATTAAAGAAGAAAGATGGAGATGACAAAGCCACAGTTCCCACTTCTACTCTCTCTTGAAGGGATGGGATTTAAGAGTACTTGATAATTACCACTGGGATCAGTGCTAACAATTTGGTCAAGAAGCTAAATCAGGGGTCTTCAAACTTGGCCCTTTTGTGACTTGTGGACTTCAACTCCCAGAATTCCTCAGCCAGCCTCCATTTTATTTGTTAGATTTAAGACAGGGGACATCAAACCTGGCCCTTTTATGACTTGTGGACTTCAACTCCCAGAATTCCTCAGCCAGCCTCCATTTTATTTGTTAGATTTAAGACAGGGGACATCAAACTTGGCCCTTTTATGACTTGTGGACTTCAACTCCCAGAATTCCTCAGCCAGCCTCCATTTTGTTTGTTAGATTTAAGACAGGGGACATCAAACTTGGCCCTTTTGTGACTTGTGGACTTCAACTCCCAGAATTCCTCAGCCAGCCTCCATTTTATTTGTTAGATTTAAGACGGGTTTTCAAACGTGGCCCTTTTGTGACATGTGGACTTCAACTCCCAGAATTCCTCAGCCAGCGTGCCTGGCTGAGGAATTCTGGGAGTTGAAGTCCACAAGTCATAAAAGGGCCAAGTTTGAAGACCCCTGTTCTTAGACATCTTCTCCAACAACAAAGTTCAACAGTAACACTCCTGTTGGCTGGGAATTCTGGGAGTTGAAGTCCGCAGGTCTCAAAGCTGCCAAAGTTGGACACCCCTGGAATAAGGTCTCCTGCTGAAACAGGGCGTTGGACTAGAAGACTGTCAAGGTCCCTTCCAACTTTGTTATTCTATTCAGACTGCAGTCAGGCCAATAACGTAGCTTAAGGCCATGCTGACACAACAGATAATCTGTCTTTAAAAATATTTTTATTAAAAAA
>NW_015391049.1:5311-8812 GCF_001527695.2 Protobothrops mucrosquamatus
TCTTCTAGTCCAACCCCCTCCTTGCTCAAGCAGGAGACCCTATACCCTTTCAGACAAGTGGTTGTCCAATCTCCTCTTAAAAACCTCCAGTGCTGGAGCACCCACAACTTCTGGAGGCAAGTTGTTCCACGGATTAATTGTTCTCACTGTCAGGAAGTTTCTCCTTAGTTCTAGGTTGCTTCTCTCTGAAACTCTGAAAGCAAAGTCTGAGGAAATGTGTCTGTTTCTAAATAAAGCGTTATGCTTCCAGATTTTCAAAATCTGGTCCTACTTAATCACACAATCTCAGTGACAGTCAGTGCAGAAGTTTCTTTAGTGAGAAAAAGTTATTCTTCTAATTATTGATTATGATAACCGAATAACAACAACAACAACAACAACAACAACAACAACAACAGCAACAGAGCTGGAGGTCTCCTAGTCCAAGCCCCTGCATAAGCAGGAGACCCTTTACCATTCCAGACAATTGGCTGTCCAGTCTAATCTTAAAAGCCTCCAGTGATGGAGCATCCACAACTTCTGGAGGGCAAGCTGTTCCAGTGGTTAATTCTTCTCACTGTCAGGAAATCCTTAGTTCCAGGTTGCTTCTCTCCTTGATTAGTTTCCACCCGTTGCTTCTTGTCGTGCCTTCAGATGCTTTGGAGAATAGCTTGACTCCCTCTTCTTTGTGGCAGCCCCTGAGATATTGGAACACTCCTATAAGCGCATTCAATTTTTTTGCTTTTTTTATTTTTTGAAGTAGCTCAATCAGAAGGTCACTTTGCAAAATCTGGAAAAAAGAGACGAGCAATGAAGAGGAGCTATGTTGGGAAGCCATAATGCTGATAGACCATCAAGAACAGGGCTCTTCAAACTTGGCCCTTTTATGACTTGTGGACTTCAACGCCCAGAATTCCTCAGCCAGCGTGCCTGGCTGAGGAATTCTGGGAGTTGAAGTCCACAAGTCATGAAGGGGCCGTAATTCCCCCATGCTGGCTGAGGAATTCTGGGAATTGAAGTCCACAAGTCATGAAGGGGCCATAGTTCCCCCATGCTGGCTCAGGAATTCTGGGAATCGAAGTCTGCAAGTCATGAAGGGGTCATACTTCCCCCATGCTGGTTCAAGAATTCTGGGAATTGAAGTCCACAAGTCATAAAAGGGCGAGGTTTGAAGACCCCTGGTCTAGAAGCTAAACTGTATGATGAACAATTGAAGGAACTGGGTATGTCTAGCTTAAGAAAGAGAAAGACTAGGGGTGATACAGTATGATAGCTGTCTTCTAGTACTTGAGGGGTTATCGCAGAGAAGAGAGTGTTCAATCTATTCTCCAAAGGACCTGAAGGCAGGAAAAGAATCAATGGATGGAAATTAATCAAGGAGAAAAGCAACTAGAACTAAGGAGAAGTTTCCTGACAGTGAGAACAATTAATCAGGCTACCTCCAGAAGCTGTGGCTGGTCCATCACTGGTGGTTTCTAAGAAGAGACTGGAGATTGTCTGGAATGGTATAGGGTCTCTTGCTCAAGTAGGGGGTTACACTAGAAGATCTCCAAGGTCCCGCCCAACTCTGTTATTCTGTTTATATGAATCTAGCATAAATCTCCATCTTAAATATGGAGTATGTAATGAATTGCTCTAGATAAGTCTCCACCTACCCTTTGGAACACATTTTCCCCCCAAGGGAGATTAGCTCTGGCCCTATCGTCCTTCTGGAAATTCCTTAAAATATCTTTTCTCCAGCAGGCTTAGGAATCCCATGTTAATGAGGAGCCCTAAAATGCTTGCACTGTGTGTGAGATTTTGGTGCATTCTCTTGTAATCTTATTTACATTCTGTTAATGGATTTAATTGTTAGAGTTAAAGATTTTAAGATTTGTTTTTTTAATCGCGTACACTGTCCAGAGTTTTATTAGTAAGATGGGTGGCTTTATGAATTCAATGCAAATGTCGTGGTTCTGACAGATGAAACTCTTCAAAGAACTTTGAGGCATTGTTTACCTTAAATAATCTTATATTCGAGAAACATAGCAATGGCGCTAACACAATTGAAGCCAAAAACTGGGTTCCCCTCCCCTGAGCACATAGTATCAAAGCACAATTTCCTCCTCCAATTAACAGTCATAAATCCCATTCTCCAATTAGTTTGAAATGCAGGCTTTCCCTCCAGTTCTCCAGCCCGCCAATTCTTATCATCTCTTATTTCAATAACCTTGGTTCTCACACTAGGTCCAGTATTGTTATGTCTAGCTAAACTCTCATGCACATTCCTCCCCCCAGCATCATCTAACTCTAACACTAAGAGTAAAACATAAGAAGAAAATGGCTGCATCTCCATCTGTTGTCAAAGCAAAAACATCCGATGTTAGCAGTGTTGACAGCAAATAGTCCTTGACTTATGACCACAACTGAGCCCAAAATTTCTGTTGCAAAGCGAGACAATTGTTAAAGTGTTAAAGTTTGCCCCATTTTAAGACCTTTCTTGCCACAGTTGTTAAGTGAATCACTGCAGTTGTTAAGCTAGTAACACAGTTGTTAAGTGAATCTGGTTTCCCCATGACCCCTGGGACACAGCGACCGTCATAAATATGAGTCAGTGTCTGAATTTTGATCGCGTGGCCGCTAGGATGCTGCAGTGCTCGTAAGTGTGAAAAATGGTGACCAGTCCCTTTTTTTCAGTGAGGTAACTTTGAATGATCACTTAAGTCGAGGACTACATGTAATAAATAAATAAATGAACAAATGAACAAATTCCTGGAGACTTTGCCCTCATGTTTTTAAAATTCCATGGAGAAATTAACCTTTCGGTTTATTCTTTGGAATCATTCCTTTCCAACGCACTTCCCACAAAAATATTTTTGGAATTTTACCTCCTGTATAAACAAGCTTAAAAGGCGAATAAAACCTTAGGGGGAAAAAACATGGTTCAGTTTGCAAAGTATGCAGATACACACATACTTATTATGCTACCTTTTTTTCAGGATAAGAAAACGTGAAGGAGCACGGAAAAGAATAAGAAATACTAAACCGACACAATGAAGAGGGTAAGAAAAAGAAAAGGAAACTGAGGTAAAGCTGCTGTAGTCCAACACCGCTCATTATCTTCATGTTTTTCTCTCCTTGTAAATCATTCTTTATTCTGCCACGTCCACACCTTGCAGTTGTCTGCTACCTTTTGTTCCTTAACCTTCTCTTAACCTCTGTTTTGCAGGCTCTCAAAAATGCCACCCACCCTCACCTTTATCAGTCTTCCCCTCCTTTTATTCACTCTGCCTTCACACCTTTGTTTTGTAATTCAATCCTCACTCCTTCTATCTGTTTGACCAAACCCCCTCAGTGCAATTCTTTTTGTGCAGTTGCCTAGCTTTTGCAGTTGACTGACCTTTATTTAATCCCCCCTCTTTCTGGATTCCAACTCTTCCCATCTAGCCACAGACATTCTCTCTCTCTCTCTCTCTCTCTCTCTCTCTCTCTCTCTCTCTCTCTCTCTCTCTCTCTCTCTCCCTCCCCCCCCCCCCCTCCCTC
>NW_015391049.1:9349-39616 GCF_001527695.2 Protobothrops mucrosquamatus
TACCTACCTACCTACCTACCTACCTACCTACCTATCTATCTATCTATCTATCTATCTATCTATCTATCTATCTATCTATCTATCTATCTATCTATCTATCTATCTATCTATCTATCTATCTATCTATCTCTATTTCCTTTTACAACTCTGTAATCCCTCAATTCGGGATAGAGTAGGATGGATGGTCACACGATCACAATTCAGGCCCTTGCTAACCGGCATTTATTCATGACATCGCAACCTTCCAGGGTCATGTGAGTGCCATTTTACAACCTCTCCAACAATCAAAATCAATGGGGTGGGGGTGGGGGAGGAAGTCAATGTGATTCACTTAACAACTGCAGTGACTGACTTAACCAGCATGGCAAAAATACACCATCAAATCAGGTGCAACTCACTTGTCTGCCCCTACCTGAAAGGCAGGTGATGTACTTCTGCCACTCTCTGTGCTTTGATCAGGTTGAACATCTGTGTCCAGAAAAGCTGGGATTATACGCTGCGTAGGTGTAGCCAAGCCATGGAGGGCTGCCAGCTCTTTAATCTGCCCTACAGCAGGTAGGTGGGAGGTGGGTGAGGACCAAGGGGTGGCATTTATATGGCAGCCTTACTCCACCCTTTGGTGTAAACAGAGGGGAGTTGACTGACAGCTGGCTCAGACTTGCCAAGAAATTGCTGAAAACTTGGGAAGAGAGAGAGAGAGAGAGAGAGAGAGAGAGGGAGGGAGAGGGAGAAAGAAATAGAGAAATAGAGAAATAGAGAACGTTGGTAGAAGCTAGATTAACCTCACCGTGCATGTCTGTAGAGGTTCTCAGTCATCCAGGTCATTTTTTCCAAGAGGCAACTGGACTTCCTTTGTTTTCATTGGTCTACAAATTTTGGGGAATGTTGGACCTTTCTGAGATAAAATGTGTTAATTAGACGAATTAGAAAACGGGTTACTTAGACGAATTAGAAAACGGGTGATAAAGGTGCTGGCTGGCTCAAGTGTTCAAGATTATTTTGGAATAAATATTTTGAAGCGTGCCCGGTCCCCAAAGCCTGATTGTTTTCCTTGCATATATACTTTCGTGCTTTTGCGTTGGGTCCTGCCGTTCTGCTGGGGGGAGGGGGCACACTTGCTTTCACTTGGGATAACTGTGGATTGGCTGGATTTCAAATGGACATTATGACTTCGGTGGGAGGAGGGCATATTGCTGGTTTAAGGGGAGGGGAATTCAGACGTTGGCTTAATGTCATGGTTCCGACAGATGAAACTCTTCAAAGAACTTCGAGGCATTGTTTACCTTAAAGAATCTTTATTCGAGAAGCATAACGTCGGCACTTACATAGTCGAAGCCAAAATATGAATCCCCCTCCCCTGAGCACATAGTATCAAAGCACAATTCCCTCCTCTAATTCACAGTCATAAATCACATTCTCCAGTTAGTTTGAAACGCAGGCTTTCCCTCCAGTTCTCCAGCCCGCCAATTCTTATCACCTCTTATTTCAATAACCTTGGTTCACACACTAGCTAGGTATTGTTGTGCCTAACTAAACTCCCATGCAGATTCCTCCTCCTCTCCCCCAGCATCATCTAATTCTAACTCTAACTCTAAGAGTAAAACATAAGGAGGAAAATGGCTGCATCTCCATATGTTGTCAAAGCAAAAAACATCCGATGTTAGCAGCATTGAGCGGAATTTTCCCCAGATCTCGCCTTGACTTCCCTACTGTCACTAACCTCTAATAAAAGTTTCCTTTTGAGACGATGCTTGTTTTCAAGACTTCTGCTTTCTTGGGTGGTTAGCTAAGCTGGGTCCTTACAGAGTGAGAATTCACTAAAACCTGTGCCATAACAAATCTGTTAAATTTTAACATTCCCTAAACCACTTTTTGCCATTTTTATTTTTACTCATATAACACGATCAATACGCACGACGTTTTACAGAGCAACACAATCAACCCTAATCGTAATTTTAAGGACAAAACAAGCTACTATGTTTGATTTGTTTTGGGCCAGGTTCCCAAAAAGATAACCGTGGTAAACCTTTGCAGCAAAGCCAAAGAATCTTTATAATATCTTAATCAGTAGTAGACTTACTATTTTATAAACGTTTCTGAATGACAGTCCACTAAAACATAACGCATTTATCGCAATATAAGCTTTAGCAGATCAGGGTCAATGGCCTGTGGTGGTCCATAAGAGAATATGTGATAATACTTTTTAAAATATCACAGGCTCTTTACTGATGGTGCTGTAAAACAGCGGACCCCAACTGTTTGGGTGCCAGGGACCGATTCCGTAGAGAGAGATTTTTCCGTGGACCGGAGGAGGGTACGGTTTTGCATGCTGCCTGCATCCCACACATGTTTCCTGCCTGAGCAGGGAGTTGGACTAAATGACCTCCAAGGTTCCTTCCAGCTTTATTATTATTATTATTATTATTATTATTATTATTATTATTATTATTATTATTATTATTATTATTATTATTATTATTATTATTATTATTATTATTATTATTATTATTATTATTATTATTACTCATCGCACAATCAGGCAGATGTCTACCTTTCGACTCCTTCCCAAGGATCTGGGATAGGCAGATGTGGATGTTTCATGGTGTTACAGATATCGTCGCAGGATGGAAGCAGTTCCTAGTAAGGCTGCCTTTTGCAATTGACTCATGGCGAATGTGTCAATGCCGATGATGGTGTTCAAGTGGTGCTCCAGTTGTTTTGGGATTGCACCCCAGGCGCCTATTACTATTGGTACTACCCTTGCTTGCCTTTGCCACAGTCTTTCTATTTCTATTTGTAGGTCTTTGTATTTTGTGATCTTCTCCAGTTCTTTCTTGTCTATTCTGCTGTCTCCAGATGAGAAAGAACTGGAGAAATAGCAAAAATTATCATCATCATCATCATCATTACTACTACTACTACTACTATTATTATTATTATCATGATCATGATCATGATCATGATCATTATTATGTGCAGATGGGACTTCGCTGGTTTGCGTGGCCCCAGTTTCTGGTGCGCTGTGGACCAATAAATGAAGGGAAAGTGATATTACTGGCATCAGTAAAAAGATAAATTTATAACGATCGGTGTGGCACCATTCTCATTGCTCTATGACATTTTGCAGAAAAGTTATGGAGCATAATCGCACATTCTCCCCTCATAATTCTGCATTATTTTGATGCAGTTTTGACCTGAAGCCGTATCTTGGAAACTGGAGCCAATGAATATTCAGGACTTAATTTCCCTTTACTCGTGACCCAATTCTGGCAAAATGAAGCTACTTTAATTTCCGAGGCTTTCTCCTTGTAGATGCTTCTTGGACGAGAAGCGAAAGGTCTTCAAGGAAAAACAAAGGTCTTCAAGGAAAAACAAAGTCCAGATGCCTTTTGAAAAAGCAGCTTTGGGACAACTCCCAATTAAGTTAACGTTCATCTGCCTTTTGATCTGGCCTGGATAATCTTGTCCCGGTCTTAAAAGCTAACAGCCAAAAGGAAAGGAGTCCATAACGTCTCAGAATTTCACCGTTGGGTGTGTGAGTCAGTGAGACAGACGCTCAAGGATTGCCACCTCACAGCCGTGCTCAAGGAAGGTGACTGGACGTGAGTGACATGCGCTGACAGGTCCTCACTAGCTTCAGAAGATGACTCTTACCTGCAGTTTGCTTAAGGATGCCATCCCAGGCTGGGACTGGAAAGGTAGGTTTGTGATGCAACAGACACAGGTGTATTCCTGGGGTGTAAACACTGGGATTTGCATAAACCGGAGCATCTTTCTTCTGAAGACTTCCCTGGCATTAAAAAAATAAAAAATAAAGAAGAAGAAGAAGAAGAGAGGAAAGAAGCTCTGGCCCCACCTGACATATTAATTACGCTTTGCAACATCTTTGGGTGATAAAAGACACCCCCAGCGCAGACATGTAAAAAGGAAATTGCTCTGTTGTAACCTTGCCTTCTGTTTGTGAAGCATGCCCTCAAATATATATTTTTTAATTTATAAGTTGTATTGGTTTTTTAAAACATAAATCACATAACAGTCGGTTAACAGTGTGCTTGCTTAGTTTACATTTGTAAGGAAAGATCGTTAACAATTGATTTCTATAATTCGTAATCCACATGTTCAAACAAATGTCTCTTTTTCTCTTAAATATTCTCTCTCTGGTGGGTTGGTTGAAACTATCTTGCAAGCCCGCATGTGGTGATCTGCTGTTAGCCTTGATAGACAAACCAGGTTCAAAAACAGACATCATAAGAAATACTGGAACTATACTTCATTTAGGCCTGAGTGTATTTTTTCCAAAAGGCAACTGGACCTTAGAATAGAATAGAATAGAATAGAATAGAATAGAATAGAATAGAATAGAATAGAATGGGGGATGGAATAGAATAGAATAGAATAGAATAGAATAGAATAGAATAGAATAGAATAGAATAGAATAGAATAGAATAGAATAGAATAGAATAGGGAATGGAGTGGAATAGAATAGAATAGAATAGAATAGAATAGAATAGAATAGAATAGGGGATGGAGTGGAATAGAATAGAATAGAATAGAATAGAATAGAATAGAATAGAATAGAATAGAATAGAATAGAATAGGGGATGAAGCGGAACAGAATAGAATAGAATAGAATAGAATAGAGCTGAAAGGGTCCTTGGAGGTCTTCTAGTCCAGCCCCCTGCTCAAGCAGGAGAACCTATACCGTCTCAGACAGGTGATTGTCTAGTCTCTTCTTAAAAAGCTCCAGTGATGGAACGCCCACGATTTCTGGTGGCAAGCTGTTCCACTGGTTGATTGTCCTCACTGTCAGGAAATTTCTCCTTAATTCCAGGTTGCTTCTTTCTTTGATCAGTTTCCAACCATTGTTTCTCATCCATCCCTCTGGTGCTTTGATGAACAACCTGGCCCCTTCTTCCTCAAATACTGGAATCCTGCTATCATGTCTCCCCTGTTTCTTCTTTTCTTTAGACTAGCCAAACCCAAGTCCTGCAGCCGTTCTTCGTAGGTTTTAGTCTCCAGGCCTTGGATCCTCTTAGTTTTTCTTTGAAACCGTTTCGCTACTCATTCAAGAAGCTTCTTCAGTTCTAACGGCTGTTAGAACTGAAGCAAAACATTTTCAAATAAAAACAAACCAACATGAAAGCCCAGTTGCCTTTTAGAACAGCACTTTTGGAGCAGCCATGACCTGGATGGTGGCTGAGCATGGCTGGCTCAGGAAGTTTGGGAGTTGAAGTCCACAGGTGGTAACGTTGCTATTGTTACAACAATTCATTGAATGACAAGTTACAATGGCCCTTGCCGTACTTGGGACAATCACTCTGTCCTAGGAAAAGATGCAGCCGCTTTCAAGAGTCTCAGAGACATACTCCATGACCATCCCCACAGCTTACCAAGGCCACACTTGGAATACTGCATCCAGTTTTGGTCACCACGATGTAAAAAAGATGTTGAGACTCTAGAAAGAGTACAGAGAAGAGCAACACAGATGATCAGGGGACTGGAGGCTAAAGCATATAAGGAACGGTTGCTGGAATTGGGTATGTCTAGTTTAATGAAGAGAAGGATGAGGGGGGACATGACAGCAGTGTTCCAATATCTCAGGGGCTGCCCCAAAGAAGAGGGAGTCAAGCTATTCTCCAAAGCGCCTGAAGGCAGGACGAGAAGCAATGGATGGAAACTAATCAAGGAGAGAAGCAACCTAGAACTAAGGAGAAACTTCCTGACAGTTAAAACAATTAACCAGTGGAACCACCTGCCTCCAGAAGCGGTGAATGCTCCAACATTGGAAGTTTTTAAGAAGAGACTGGACAGCCATTTGTCCGAAATGGTGTAGGGTTTCCTGCCTGAGCAGGGGGTTGGACTCGATGACCTCCAAGGTCCCTTCCAACTTTATCATCATCATCATCATCATCATCATCATCATCACCATCATCACCATCATCATCATCATCATCATCATCACTACTACTACTACTATTATTATTATTATTATTATTATTATTATTATCCTTTGCTTTCATGTTCAAAGTGCTTTACACCTTTACCATAGATAAAATATGTACAGGTGGTCTTCAAGTTACAACAGTTCATTGAGTGACAAGTTACAATGGCCCTAAAAAAAGGGACATGTCCATTTTTCACAGTTACAAGCTTCGCAAGCATCCCCATGATTCTGTGATCAAAATTCAGATGCTTGGCAACTGGTTCAGATTTATGACGTTCGCAGTGTCCCGGGGTCATGTGATCCCCTTTTGGGACCACCTGACAAGCAGACCCAATGGGGGAATCCAGATTGGGTTACTAACTTATCAACTGCAGTGATGCGTTTAACAATTGTGTCAAGAAAGGTCGTACAATGGAGCAAAACCCACTTAACCAATGTCTCACTTAACAACAGATTTTTGGGGGCTCAGCTGTGGTTGTAAGTTGAGGACTACCCATACTATACATCACATATGAATTGGTGGACCAAGATGAAGGCCACACATCTCACAACATTGAATCGGTTACAATTTAAATGATTTAGACAGGTATTAGTCCTGCTTTAGTTCTGGAAAATCCATCTCAGATTGGACTGAATTATTCGTTACTTAGAATAACTTTGAAACCCAAATGAATTCCACTAAACTGGGTGGTGGTGCAATGCCTCAAATATAAGTGGATAAAGAAATGGTGTTTTAGTAATTCCAGCCCAACAGGTTTATTGTCGAAAAGAGTAGGAGTTATATCAAACTAATTGATCTACAAACTGTTACCCAAAGCCTAAACTTTGTAACCATGTTAATTAACTCATGTTGTCCCTCTGGGCAGATATCTTAATATCATTTAGTAAGGCACACATAAAGCCTTTCTTAATCAAAGTCTACTCTGCTCCAAAAAAAAAAAAAAAAGGATTAATTTTGCAACTCGTATAGCATTGCTTTGTAGAAGGTATATTGCTATCAGTAACTTCACTAAGGAAACTATCTGTTTTGAGGACATTATCTTACAGAAATCAGGGGCAAAATTCATTCTACTACCGAGTATCGTAACAGCTTGTATTTCCAGAATTAGTATGAAAATTGGAATGCAGTGATCCTTCAGGACTGACACTGGTGAATTTTATGATACGCTTGCCTGCTCACATCTGAGTTTGGTAGTAAATCAGAACGGATGCTTCACCTTTCACTCAACTTCACAATTAGACTTGGGGGCAGAAGAATCACAAACGTGGATGTGATAGATCAAGGGTGTCAAATTCGCAGCGTCGCGTGACGTGTCGTGACATATCGCGACTTATTTTCCATTGCCGGCAATAGGGTGGGCGCGGTTTCGCCATGACCCATCTGGCTGGCGGGCCTGGCAGTTTGACACCCCTGTGATAGATTATAAATGATTAGATTATAGATGTCAGATTAGAATTTAGAGGGCAGACAATGAAACCACTAGCAAAACAGTTGATTGTTTGTTATTGGGGAAAGTATTCAGGATACCTTTTCTTCCTTCCTTCCTTCCTTCCTTCCTTCCTTCCTTCCTTCCTCCCTCCCTCCCTCCCTCCCTTCCTTCCTTATCTTCCCTTTCTTTCCCTTCCCTTCCCTTCCCTTCCCCTTCCTGTCCTCTCCCCTTTCTCTCCTCCTTCCTCCCTCCCTCCCTCCCTCCCTCTTTTCCTTCTTTCCTTCCTTCCTCCCTCTTTTCCTTCCTTCCTTCTCCGTCCCTCCTTCCCTCTTTCCGTCCCTCTGTCCCTTTCTTTCTTTCTTTCTTTCTTTCTTTCTTTCTTTCTTTCTTTCTTTCTTTCTTTCTTTCTTTCTTTCTTTCTTTCTTTCTTTCTTTCTTTCTTTTGTTTTCTTTTAGAAACCACCTGTCATCCTCACAGAGGGACTTATATACTCCCAAGGGTTTAAATTTAAATTCAAGGTTTCATTTGCCTGATTTGTTTGAATTAACAGATACGTGGCACCAGGTTTAATGGCCTTGAAGCTGAGTAGCTATGGTAGCAACCAAACTTTCCTCCTTGCTAACCTGTCCTTTGCCCTGACACAGACCTCTTTTGCCGTTTCCAGTTACTGTACATCAGGGGTCTTCAAACTCTTCACAAAGATTGCTCATTGACCCCCAAACAGTTACTTTATGAAAATAGTTTAACAAATACTATCTTAAGGAATAAGACTACAAATAATAATAATGACAGCCCCCAGTGAGCCCCAGACTTAACAATTGTTATTGAAAATTTTATAAAGTTTTACAATATAAATCCCCCCCCTTCCCCAAACCCACCCTTCCACTCCCCCCTCCCTCCCCCCTCACTTCCCAGAGCCAATCACAGGGTTGACAATAAAATAATCATACTCTAACTAACATTAATCAACTATTAAGATAACATATCTATAACCTCCTTTAACTCTCTTTTGGGCAAATATACAGTTATTAAACACAATAATAATAACATCACTTTAATAATTAAAAATAAAACTAAGCAAACTATTCTAACCTTTATACAACAATAATACTCTAAAATTCACTCAAAAACCAAATGATATTTTTTGGTCCCATATTTACGCTCAATATAATCTATCCATCTTCTCCAAACCAAAATATATCTTTCTTGTGAATAGTCCTTCACATAAGCGGAAATCTTGGCCATTTCTGCTAAATTCGAGACTTTAAGTGACGATTCTTCTATAGTGGGCAAACGTGGGCTACTAGTAGTCTTGCAGCAGTTATAAGATTCAACATCAATTCCATTTCTTTTGCATCCAAGTCTTCCATAATACCCAACAAAAATATCTGTGGCTTAAACTTTATCTTTTTCTTAAAAATATTTTGAATATTCCACCATATCTTAATCCAAAATACTTTAACTTCCCTACATGTCCATCAAATATGAAAATAAGATGCATCTAAATTTCTTATCAACAATTGTTGATAAGAAAGATTTTAAAAAAAAGTCTAGATAGTGGACGTGGTAGTACACCTGGAGACGGCAGAAGAGAAGAGAAAGAACTGGAGAAGATAACCAAACACAATGACGTGCAAATAGAAATAGAACGACTGTGGCAAAAGAAAGCAAAGGCGTAGTTTTCTTAAAATGAATTCATTTTCATAAATTGAGAGATGACTCATAAAAAAAAGAGCCGGTTTGGTCTAGTGGTGAAAGCAGCAGACACAAAACCAGTAGATTGTGAGTTCTAGTCCCATTTTAGGCATGAAAACCAACTGGGTGACACTGGGCCAAACACCAGGAGCTGGTGAGTTCTAGTGTCACCTTAAGTTTGAAAGTTGTCTGGATGGCTTTGGGTCAATCACTAGGAGTCTGTATGTTTTAGTCCTGCCTTAGCTGGGTGACGTTGGGCCAATCACCAGGAGATGGTGAGTTCTAGTGTCATCTTAAATTTGAAAGCTGGCTGGGTGACTTTGGGCCAATCAGTCTCTCTCAGCAAAACCTACCTCACAGGACTGTTGTTGTAGGGAAACTAGGAGGAGAAAAGAATATTAGGTACGTTCACCCGCTTGAGTTATTTATAAAAATAATAAAGGCGGGATAAAAATAAAAGAACAACAAAAACCATGTTGGGAAACTTCCAATGCACTGATTAAAATACAATTTGAAGATTGATTTCAGCACTGGAGGGTTTTCTAAATATATTCTCAGTTACTGAGTTATTCATTTCAATGGGCACCACACCATGGCCAAAATAATGACATAAGAAATAAAATATAGGGAGAAGAAACGTAGAGCTTCAGATGAGCAGGTGCAAAATGTTTGTGACTCTGGAACTATTGGCAAAAAAACCCTCCAAGAAATAAAGGTCCACCACATCATTCAGTGTCAAGTTGAGCATTAAGAAGAATTTGTAGAACGATCCATGGCCTAGGCCAGGGGTAGGCAACCTTGGCTCTTTTATGACTGGTGGACTTCAACTCCCAGAATTCCTGAGCCAGCATGGCTAAGCATGGAAACCTCTCCCTTTCCCCTCAGCATGGCTGGCTCAGGAATTCTGGGAGTTGAAGTCCACGAGTCATAAAAGAGCCAAGGTTGCCTGCCCCTGGGCTAGGCCAGTGTTTCTCAACCTTGACAGGTTTAAGATAGATTGATTTCAACCCCCAGAATTCTCCTTGCTGGCTGGGGAATTCTGGGAGTTGAAGTCCACTTATGGTTGAAGGTCACCTAGCACTGGCCTAGAAGATAAAGTCCCGGTTTTGGGCATCTTACAACATAATTACAGCCCTCTATTTTGTTTCCAAAGATGGAGTAAAACCGGTCCTTTAGATGGAAGGCATGAATATTTATGAACAAATAATGAAAAAAAGTTTTCTGATCTCTTCATTTGACCCCACTCACTTCGGTGGGATTTACTTTTGCCTAAACGTGTTTTGGATTGTATCTGGGTCCTACAGATGAAAGAGTGTGACTTTCAAGCTCGTGATTGTGTTGCATTCATCCAACGGCATCATGTCCTCCTACCTATCTTTCAGTTGTATCTATTATCTGCCTGCTTAACATTATTAATTAATACTTGTAAAGCTCTTGAAGATCCAAAGCTGTGTAAGTATTAAAACTCGTTATCTGTCTGCTGTATCTCTTCACCTATTTAGCTATCTGCCACTTCTATCTGCCTGCTTGAGCAGCAACACAATGCTTGTAACAGTGTGTTCTAATCTATACCGTGATTTAAGGCACTTTACAAACATTAACTAATTAATCTAGTTGCAAGCAACTCCCTGGGTGGACTTGTAGTTCTTTGATGGAGGGAACTTCTGTTGTACAGGTAGTCCTTAACTGACGATCACAACTAAGCCGGGGATTTCTGTAGCGAAGTGAAACATTTGTGAAGTGAGTTTTGTCCCATTTTTACGATCTTTCTTTCTGCACTTGTCAAGTTAGCAACCCAGTCGTTAAGCGAAGCTGGCTGCCCCCCTTGACTTTGCTTTGTCAGAAGGTCGCAAAAGGGGATCACGTGACCCCGGGGACATTGTGACCGTCATAAATGTGAGTCAGTTCCCCAGCTGTCTGAATTTTGATCACGTGATCAAGGGGACGCTGCGACAGTCACAAGCTCGAAAAACGGTCATAAGGGCCACTTTTTTCCAGTGCTGCTGTAACTTTGAACGTTCACTAAAGGAACGGTTGTAAAGCGAGGACGATTTTTACAGGCAGCGCTCGACTCAACAACCGTTCGTTTAGTAAAGGTTCGAAGCTGCTGAAAGAAAGTGACGTATGACCGTTTGCCACACTTACGACCGTCGCAGCACTCCCCGCGGCCACATGATCGAAATTCAGGCAGCTGGGCCACCGGTTCCCATTAATGACGGTCGCGGCGTCCCTGGGGAGGTGGGGTGTCACGTGATCCGCTTTTGCGACCTCCTGACAAAGCAAAGTCGAGGAGAGGAAGCTGGGTTCACTCAACGACCCCGTTACTAACTTGACAAGTGAAGCAAGCAAGGTCGTAAAATGAGGCAAACCGCTGTCTCGCTTCGCGACGGATATTTGGAACTGCGTTGTGTGGCCATGCTTCGAGGACTACCTGTACATTATGGTGACTTTTCCAGCTTTTCGAAGCTGATCCCTGGCTGGGTTGGCCTTTGATAGGGGTCGTCTGCGTAAGAGGTGAACGCTGGGTGCTTTTCCGAGTAATTTGCTTTTTTTTTTCTAGGTGAAAAGTTATTTATTCAGCCTGTTTCTTTAGAAGGTGTTTCTTCAGCTCGGCGTTGGAAGAGAGAACATGTTGTTAGTTGCTCAGTCAAGTGGCTCGGCATGAATCTCCAGGTACGTGTAAGCACTTGTTTCTCCACCCCCCCTCCTCACCTGTCCTGCTCACCTGGTCCTGGCAGAGCTTTGCCAAGACTTCTTTCTTGCCTGCTCCCCACTCATCCACAACCCGGAATGGGCATAACTGTACACGGAAAGTGTTTCTCCGAATGTACCGACAGGTGTCAATCTGGCCGAGAGGTCTTCAGATTAAGAAGTATCTGCCCGACTGCTACCCCTGGTGAATTACAGGCAGTCCCCTGACTTACGACCAGGACTGAGCCCAATATTTCTGCGGCTAAGCGAGACATTCGTTAAGCGGGGTTCGCCCCGTGTTACGACCTTGCTTGCTATGGTTCCCGCTGTTAATAACAACGTCCATCTCATTAAGTTAATGAGAATAACAATATTTCACAAATAAATAGAGGTGGTTCTTGGCTTACGGCAGGGGTGTCAAACTCAATTTCATTGAGGGCCGCATCAGCATTGTGGTTGTCCTCGGGGGGGGCTGGGTGGGTGCGGCCAGGGTGGGTGCAGCCTACTGGGTGGGCATGGATGGAGTGGGTGTGGCCTACTGGGTGGGCATGGCCAGCTCTACATCGTTCGCATCAAGGGTGCCTGTGGGGGCCTGGGCAGGAGTGGGACAGATCTGAGGGTCTCTGGCAAAAGGGGGTGGGATCGGGGCAAGTGCCAAGGCATGGTCCATTTCTTCATTCCTCACAAAGGGTGACACCTCCCCAGCATGCACCCAGGGGGTGGGGCCAACACGGCAGGGGCTGGTTCCTCGCTGTTTCTAGACGGCCTTGTGGAGCTAAGACTGAATGCGTTTCAGCATAGATGGCCATCACAAAATTGTACATTGGCTCCTGGGCGCCTTGGGGCGGGCCCAAGGCAGTGGGGGCCGTTCCCTCACTGTTTCCAGGATGGCTTCGCGGGCCACATGAAACCACGGCACGGGCCGCATCCGGGCCCCGGGCCTTGTGTTTGAAATGTCTGGCTTACGGCCACAACTGAGCAAAACATTTCTGTTGCTAAGTGAAGCATTTGTTAAGGGACTTTTGTTCCCCATTTTAGGAGCTTTCTTGCCACGGTTGTTAAACGAATCTAATTTCCCCATTGACTCAGAAGGTCGCCAAAGGGGATCACGTGACCCCGGGACATCGCAACGTCATAAATATGAATCAGTTGCCTATAATCACGTGATCATAGGGATACTGCAATGGTCATAAGTCAATTTTTGCACCATTGTAACTTCAAACAGTCACTAAATGAACTGTTGTGAGTCAAGGACTACCTGTACAGCCTTTCTTGCTTGTCACCAGTAGTCCTTAACTTACAGGAATCCATTACTATGGGCCTCTTGGAGGTTTGTGTGCATCCTCCAGGGTCAGCTGTGTAGTGCAAATGGGAGTGGAGCCTTCTTGGAACTGCTGAAAGGACCGTGTTGTGGAGCTGGGCTTTCTGCAGGATGTTTTCTGCCCGGTGTCCCTTCACTGTTGGAGACAGGTGCAGGCTGTTGGGGATGAGTTTTTGTTGTCTGCATCTCAAACTGAATGGATGAATGGATTCCCAAAAAGTGCAGTGGCCAAGTGGCCTCAACGACTCTCTAAAAGGATGCAAATGACCAGCTGTCTGCAAGGAATATAATTCCACCTATTTCCTGTTTACAACACAGTCCTTTCAGAAATTCCAAAAAGGCTCCATACCTATTTGCACTATTCAAATGACCCTGAGCACACAGATAAATCTCCAAGTGGTCTCAACGACTCTCAGAAAGAGTACTAATGACCAGATGACAGCAAGGAATATAAATCCTTCCATTCCCCGCCATCCAGTCAGAGCCGAAGAAGCTTCTTGGGCGAGAAGCGAAACGTCTTTAAAGAAAAACAAGGCGCAGGCTGTTGGGGATGAGTCTGTGTTGTCTACATCTCAAATTGAAGCGCAAATGGCTCCTGTAGTTTGCAGGAGTATGAATGGATTTCCCAAAATTGCAGTGGCCAAGTGGCCTCAATGATCCTCTCAAAGAGTGCAAATGACCAGCTGTCTGCAAGGAGTATAAATCATTCCATTCCCCTCCATCCAGTCAGAGCTGAAGAAGCTTCTTGGATGAGAAGCGAACCGTCTTCAAAGAAAAACAAGAAAGTCCAGTTGCCTATTGGGAAGATGTCCCGGGTAGACCGGAAGCTGATTCTGAATAATTGATGGGAGGATCTATACAGAAAGGACATCAATCAGAAAAAACAACAACCCCTAAGCTTGTAGACCAGGGTAGTCAACCTTGGCTCTTTTATGACTCGTGGACTTCAACTCCCAGAATTCCTGAGCCAGCAAGAGGCCCAAGGTTGACTACCCCTGTTGTAGACCAAAAGGCAACATGGTGCCTTAGATGCTTTAGATCAGGGGTCTTCAAACTTGGCCCTTTTATGCTGGCATCCTGGCTGAGGAATTCTGGGAGTTGAAGTCCACAAGTGACAAAAGGGCCAAGTTTGAAGACCTCCAGTCTTAGATGGCAATACTTTTAGGTTACAACTTAAGCACTCTCTCTTTCTCAAGTTAAGTCATGCTGGTAGGGATGGCCAGTTTGGTGGGTTTCACTTGTTTTTGAGTGACTGTACCAGGATTCTTTATGAATTAGACTTGATGGGACTTGTAGTCGGCAATTCCCAGATGTCACCAAATTGCCCAAGGCTTCTGAAGCGCTTGTGAGAAGATATGCACCGGATTGCATTACAAAGCTGTGATTGTACTATGTATGCAACGAGGTCAGGAAGAGACGGTGCCAAGGCATTTGCACAATCTGCTGCGATTTAATTAAAGCTGACCTTGGATGGGTTTCGTAGGGTAAAGCCAGTTTTTGGGTAGGTTTATCCTGCAATAAGTTGCCTGAAGCCAGACAATGTTAGTCGTCTCTACCCTGGGATTCGATGCATGGTTTAAGTAGACTGGAAGTTGGATTAGATACCTGGTAGAAGCCACCACGATACTGTATCAATGACAATATCAATCATCAGGAAATTAACAAGGCTTATGTCTATGGAGATTCTCAGTCATCCAGGTCATGGTTGTCCCAAAGGTGTTTTTTCAAGAGGCAACGGGACCTTCTTGTTTTTCTCTGAAGACGTTTTGCTTCTCATCCCAGAAGCTTCTTCAGCCCTGACTGGATGGTGGGGAATGGAAGGATTTATATTCCTTGCAGACCACTTGCAGACTGCTGGGGTGAAAGAGGCCATTATGCCAAAACTGAACAGCTGTCCCTCAAAAGAGGGAGAGGGATACGACATCATCTCTCTCCAGTCTACAACACAGTCCTTTCAGCAGTTCCAAGAAGGCTCCACACCAGTGGTGGGATTCAAATATGTGAACAACCGGTTCTCTGTATGGATGCCACTTCCGGAAGTCCGTTCTGGGCCTGGGCAACAAAAAATTAGCTACCGGCTCTGCTGAACTGGTGCAAACTGGCTGAATCCCACCACTGCTCCACACCCATTTGCATCACTCTCGTGAACTTGGGGACACGGATAAATCTCCAAATGGCCTCAACGGCTCTCTAAAAGAAGGCAAATGACCAGCTGTCTGCAAGGAGTATAAATCCTTCCATTCCCCACCATCCAGTCTGAGCTGAAGAAGCCTCTTGAAAAAGCACCTTTGGGATGACAAGGCTTATGTAATGAAGTGGGTAGGTTTTCTTAGGTATGGATTAGATTCAGGCCATTCCTGGTTCCTGCTTAGGGCAGTGCTGTGTGACTGGCTAAACCAGGGGTAGGCAAGCTTGGCTCTTTTATGACTCGTGGACTTCAACTCCCAGAATTCCTGAGCCAGCATGGCTCAGCTTGGAAACTCTCCCTTTCCCCTCAGCATGGCTGGCTCAGGAATTCTGGGAGTTGAAGTCCACGAGTCATAAAAGATCCAAAGTTGCCTACCCCTGGGCTAAACCATGAGGCTTT
The DNA here is from genome assembly GCF_001527695.2 of Protobothrops mucrosquamatus. Taxonomy (NCBI): domain Eukaryota; kingdom Metazoa; phylum Chordata; class Lepidosauria; order Squamata; family Viperidae; genus Protobothrops; species Protobothrops mucrosquamatus. The sequence continues at coordinate 25,019 of NW_015391049.1, forward strand.
AAATGTGGGATCCTTGATGCGCTCTGAGCTTGAAAGACATGTCATATCAGGCCCAGGGAACCAAGAACAACACAAGGAGTTACTTCAGAGTAGTTTCTGCCTATAGACTGGAATCTTGCCAGACTATAGATCACAATTTTGCCAAATTAAAGCCAGCAGAAGGTCACAAATGGTGATGTCATTTGCCTAATAACAGCAATTGGGTGATGTCATTTGCCTAATAACAGCAATTGGGATTGCCGGAACTGCTGTCGTAAGTTGGTGCAGACATGGGACGTCGTGTTTATAACTGCATTGTTTAGCAACAGAACACCCAGTCCTAATTGATGTTGGTAAGGGAGGTTTACAGTACAATACTAGCAATAGACTTATATACCGCTTCACAGTGCTTTACAGCCCTCTCTAAGCAGTTTACAGAGTCAGCCTGTTGCCCCCAACAATCCAGGTTCTCATTTTACCGACCTCAGAAGGATGGAAGGATGAGTCAACCTTGAGCTGGTGAGACTCGAACTGCTGGCAGTGGGCAGAGTCAGCCTGCAAAACTGCATTCTAGCCACTGTGCCAACAAGGAATGAATGAATGAATGAATGAATGAAGGAAGGAAGGAAGGAAGGAAGAAAGAAAGAAAGAAAGTAAGAAAGAAAGAAAGAGGGAGGGAGGAAAACCACTAGCACTTAGACTTATATACCGCTTCACAGAGCTTTACAGCCCTCTCTAAGCAGTTTACAGAGTCAGCCTATTGCTCTCCAACAATCTGGGTCCTCATTTTACTGACCTCAGAAGGACGGACGGCTGAGTCAACCTTGAGCCGGTCAGGATCGAACTGCCGAACTGCCGGCAGCCAGCGGTCAGCAGAATTAGCCCGCAATACTGCATTCTAACCACCGCGCCATCACGGCTTCCTGGTTCCTTAATTGAACTGGATTAATACTGAAAAATCTCTGCTCTCTAAGAACGAAGGAGGTGGGGAACCTTTTTTTTAAAAAAAAAGTTTCAGGTTTCAGTGACTTTGAGAAGGAGACAGAGCAAGGGGATTTGCTGCCTCTTCAAACGGTTTCCACTTCCTTTTTGCTTGAGCTACTGAAACCTTTAAAGCAGGCTGCCTCTTTCGTCTCGCCAAGGTGATAGCCCCAAAATCAATTGGTGTGGTGAGAAGCCTGCTTCTTCGGGTACCCTGCACCGTGTCACCTCACCAAGATGGGGCGTTTGCCGGATGCTTTTCCTCTCGGCTTTGATTCTTTTGTTTTGAAGCATAAAGGACCAGTTAAGCGGGTTCCGTTCTTCCAGATCTCTCTAGTCCAGGGATAGGCAACCTTGGCTCTTTTATGACTTGTGGACTTCAACTCCCAGAATTCCTGAGCCAGCATGGCTCAGCATGGAAACCTCTCCCTTTCTCCTCAGCATGGCTGGCTCGGGAATTCTGGGAGTTGAAGTCCACCAGTCATAAAAGAGCCAAGGTTGTCTACCGCTGGTCTAGGAGGCTCATCGCTTAGAACAGGAGGACTTAGGACAGGGGTAGGCAACCTTGGCTCTTTTATGACTCGTGGACTTCAACTCCCAGAATTCCTGAGCCAGCATGGGGGAACTATGGCCCCTTCATGACTCGCGGACTTCAACTCCCAGAATTCCTGAGCCAGTATGGCTCAGCTTGGAAACCTCTCCCTTTCTCCTCAGCATGGCTGGCTCAGGAATTCTGAAGTTAAGTCCCCTAACTATTGGCAAAAAAAACCTCCAAGAAATAAAGGTCCACCACATCATTCAGTGTCAAGTTGAGCATTAAGAAGAATTTGTAGAAAGATCCATGGCCTAGGACAGGGGTAGGCAACCTTGGCTCTTTTATGACTCGTGGACTTCAACTCCCAGAATTCCTGAGCCAGCATGGCTCAGCTTGGAAACCTCTCCCTTTCCCCTCAGCATGGCTGCCTATGGAATTCTGGGAGTTGAAGTCCATGAGTCATCAAAGAGCCAAGGTTGCCTACCCCTGGTCTAGTCAAACAGTCTGGCAGGACCAAATCAATAAAGCCCAGATTCGTAATGGTGTGGGAGAATGACCTTGGGACACAGGAGAAAGAGTCACAAACTACGCGATGAGTCTGAGCACTGCAAGTGAAAAGAGGCACATGGGAGGGGGATGTTCTTTCCCAGAGGTACCTGTGGGATAGTAAAACATTATGTGCAACACAAAAAGGGGGCATGGCTTTCAGCACTCCATTGTGACCCCCGTCTGGACTTTTTTTTTAATGCTGTTCTCTAGGTTTTTTCAACATCACAAAAAAGGGGGAAGGAAGGAAGGAAGGGAGGGAGGGAGGGAGGNAGGAGGAAAGGAGAGGGGAAGGAAGGAAGGAAGGGAGGGATGGAGGGAAGAGGAAGGGAGAGAAGAAGGGAGGGAGAAGGGAGGAAGGAAGGGAGGGAGGGAGGGAGAGAGGAGGGAGGGAGGAGGAAGGGAGAGAGGAAGGAAGGAAGGGAGAGAGGGAGAGAGGGAGGGAGGGAGAAGGGAAGGAGGGAGGGAAGGAAGGGAGGGAGGGAGGGAGGGAGGAAGGGAGGGAGGGAGAGGAAGGATGGAAGGGAGGGAAGGAGGGAGGAAAAGAAGGGAAGAAGAGAGAGGATGGGAGGAAGGAAGAAAGGAAGGAAGGGGAGGAATGGAAGAGGGAGAGTAGAGTAGAGTAGAGTAGAGTAGAGTAGGATAGATAGATAGATAGATAGATAGATAGATAGATAGATAGATAGATAGATAGATAGATAGATAGATAGATAGATAGATAGATAAAAGATAAAAGAGCCAATGTTGCCTACCCCTGGGCTAGCCGCAAGTCCTGAAATTGTCTGTTGGACTTCCGTAGATTCTTCAAGTTGAGTCAAGGGGTGCTAGGTGTCACTATCAAGCTAGCCCAAGATGTTATTCAGGGGAAAGATATCTGCATAGTACAGAAACTCAAACATTAATTGCAAAAATAAAGAAAAGCCACTCCAAATTAGAAGCTGTTTGGAAGGAGTTAGGGCCTACTAATTAAATGGTAAGTACGGAATTTCCCTGCCTATATTAACTCCTGGGTGGTAAGAAAAAAATGCAACAGCATTTCGAGAACAGCTTAATATTTATGATCATGCAAAATTGACATTATGTGGAATTCAAAACGGGAAAAGATGATCAGGGGACTGGAGGCTAAAACCTATGAAGAACGGTTGCAGGAATTGGGTATGTCCAGTTTAATGAAGAGAAGGAAGAGGGGGGACAGGATAGCAGTCTTCCAACATCTCAGGGGCTGCCCCAAAGAAGAGGAGGGGGTCAAGCTATTCTCCAATGCACCTGAAGGCAGGACAAGAAGCAACGGAAAGTAAGGTTCTACATTTAGGCAAGAAAAACCAAATTTACAGGTATAGTATAGGGGGTACCTTGCTCAATAGTAGCAACTGTGAGAGGGACCTCGGAGTCCTAGTGGACAATCACTTAAATATGAGCCAGCTGGGTGCTGCAGCTGCCAAAAAGGCCAACACAGTGCTAGGCTACATTAACAGAGGGATAGAATCAAGAGCACGGGAAGTATTAATACTACTTTACAAGGCCTTGGTAAGGCCACACTTGGAATACTGAATCCAGTTTTGGTCACCGCGATGTAAAAAAGATGTTGAGACTCTAGAAAGAGTTCAGAGAAGAGCAACAAAGATGATTAGGGGACTGGAGGCTAAAACATACAAAGAACGGTTGCTGGAATTGGGGATGTCTAGTTTAATGAAGAGAAGGACGAGGGGGGACATGATAGCAGTCTTCCAATATCTCAGGGGCTGCCCCAAAGAAGAGGGTGTCAAGCTATTCTCCAAAGCGCCTGAAGGCAGGACAAGAAGCAACGGGTAGAAACTAACCAAAGAGAGAAGCAACCTAGAACTAAGGAGAAACTTCCTGACAGTGAGAACAATTAACCAGTGGAACAACCTGCCTCCAGAAGCGGTGAATGCTCCAACACTGGAAGTTTTTAAGAAGAGATTGGACAGCCATTTGTCTGAAATGGTATAAGTTTCCTGCCTGAGCAGGGGGTTGGACTAGATGACCTTCAAGGTCCCTTCCAACTTTATTATTATTATTGTTGTTGTTGTTGTTGTCGTCATCATCATCATCATCATCATCATCATCATCATCATCATCAATATCAAAGCCACTTTTGGGAAGAGCGCTTGGATGGAAGGTGGAATATACTGGTAGTCATCGATTTACAATGATTTGTTTAGTGACTGTTCAAAGTTACAGCAGCACTAAAAAAAAGCAACTTACTCCCAGTTCCCACACTTATGATGGTCAGAGCACACTCACAGTCACCTAATTAAAATTTGGGTGTTTGGAAACCAACATGTAATTGGGTCATGTGATCGCCGTTTGTGACCTCCCCAGTTGGCTGTCGACAAGCCAAGACAGTGGGGGAAGCCGGATTTGTTTAACAACCATGTGATTCATTTAACCAACACAGTGATTCACTTACCAACAGTTGCAGAAAAGATCGCTTCACAACTGCCTTGATTAGCACATCCCAATGCCACTATCAAAGTCATATTTACATGTTTTGATTATGTTGAATTGCAAAGCAGGATTCTGGCCCAAGGAAGCTTCTGCTAAAGATGTATTTTATTCAGGTCCATATTCTCCATATTGTGGCAGTTTTTACATCAGTGTAAAGTCCAGTATGGAGGTAGCTGGATAGAGTCCCTGAAGCAGGAGGCATGAGCTTAAATGGACTCCAGAAGATGATAGAGGACAGGAAGGCCTGGAGGAACATGGTCCATTGGGTCGCAATGAGTCGGACATGACTTCGCAACGAACAACAACAAAAAGTCCCATGTAGGACTTTGTCCTCTATTACTTAATTAAGCTAAAGAAGATATTACACAGTTTCCTCAATGCTGTCACCATAAAAAAAAGGGAAGGGGAGGTGGGTTGGGGAGTTGGAGGGAAGTCTCCCCTGGAGCAAAATAGTTTGTTGGTGTGAAGACACCTCTTTCTCCTCACACGTTGCCATTCAGCGAGCAAGACAGGAGCGCTTGCAGGCAAAAGAGGCCATGATGATGGATTGGGAATTTTGGATTGTTGTTATTTTGAAATTCCAGCCAGGTGTTTCTGAGTAACTTTTCATAAATCTTCCTGGATGAAAAAGCTCTGAGGAGAGGGGTGTGGGGAGGAATAACTTCATCAAGGTAAAGTCATTTACCAAGATTTACTGCAGCAAGGAGGCTGGGGTTTTTTTTTTTTTTTTTTTGGGTGGCCTTTGGAAGTTTTGGTTCTTCTTCTTATTGAATTTAAACCAGAATCTGGTTTAAAGGGGGTACCTGGCTCAATAGTAGTAACTGTGAGAGGGATCTCGGAGTCCTAGTGGACAATCACTTAAATAGGAGCCAGCCATGTGCTGCAGCTGCCAAAAAAGCCAACGCAGTGCTAGGCTGCATTAACAGAGGGATAGAATCAAGATCACGTGAAGCGTTAATACCACTTTACAAGGCCTTGGTAAGGCCACACTTGGAATACTGCATCCAGTTTTGGTCACCACGATGCTGAGACTCTAGAAAGAGTACAGAGAAGAGCAACAAAGATGATCAGGGGACTGGAGGCCAAAGCATATAAGGAACGGTTGCTGGAATTGAGTATGTCTAGTTTAATGAAGAGAAGGACGAGAGGGGACATGATAGCAGTCTTCCAGTATCTCAGGGGCTGCCCCAACGAAGAGGGAGTCAAGCTATTCTCCAAAGCGCCTGAAGGCAGGACAAGAAGCAACGGGTGGAAACTAATCAAGGAGAGAAGCAACCTAGAACTAAGGAGAAATTTCCTGACAGTTAGAACAATTAACCAGTGGAACAACCTGCCTCCAGAAGTGGTGAATGCTCCAACACTGGAAGTGTTTAAGAAGAGACTGGACAGCCATTTGTCTGAAATGGTATAGGTTTTCCTGCCTGAGCAGGGGGTTGGATTAGATGACCTCCAAGGTCCCTTCCAACTTTATTATTATTATTATTATTATTATTATTATTATTATTATTATTATTATTATTATTATTATTATTATTATTATGGATCATCGCACAGTCAGCCAGATGTTCAGACTGGATTTGGCATTTTTGTCTACCTATCGAGTCCTTACCCAGGACCTGGGATAGGCAGATGTGGATGTTTGACGGTATTACAGATCTCGTCGCAGGATGGAAGCAGTTCCTAGTAAGGCCTTTTGCAATTGACTAATAGCGAATTTGTCAGTGCCAATTGTGTTCAAGTGGTGCTCCAGTTGTTTATTATTTATTTATTTATTTATTGTTTATTATTATTATCATCATCATCATCATCATCATCATCATCATCATCATCTCCCTAGATCTTGGCCCTGATTTAGTTTTTGAGGCTGAGTCCACACAAGACTTTCAATCTCAATGTGGATTGCTAGCTTGCGGCTTAGAATATCATAGGAACCCATCCAACGGTGTATCATTCCAAAAAATCACAGTTAAGTCTATCATGGTTTGAACCGAAGCAAAAATATTCTCTGGTTCTAAATTGCCCCTTGTCCTGCAGATCTCAGGTGGTGGAAATCCAAAGTAAGAAAAAAAAGTGGATTATTGTTAAGCTTGTTTAATGAAGAGCTGTCAACCACTTTGAAGATTAAAGTGACACGTGCCCCCCCACCATTTTGATTCCTTGTTCAAAAGAAAAATGGTGACATCATTGCCATAAGTTTATGCTTCCCTCAGAAGGGAGTTTCCGTGGGTCTTTTTTGTGATGTTTCACCAAAGAATATTACATTCATATACATTATTGTCCCAAGGACTGTCTGGAAACCTGTCAAAAAAATCATAGATGACTTGTCAGGGAAACGACGATCAATTTGGCGGCAAAAATATTCTCCTCAGAATCTCTCTTTGAAATCTTTCCTGTGTTATTCTCCCCCCTCCCCCCCAATCCCCATCCCCTATTTCACTGTGTACAAGTAGTCTCTGACTTAAAACAGTCCATTTAGTGACCCTTTGAAATTATAACTGAAATTATAACCATTTTTCACACTTCTAATCCTTGCAGGACCCCCGTCGCCACGTGATCAAAATTCGGACGCTTGGCAACTGGTTCATATTTACGACGGTTGCGGCGTCCCGGGGTCACGTGATCCCCTTTTGCGACCTTCTGACGTGCAAAGTCAATGGGGGAAGCTGGACTCACTTAACAACTGGGTTACTAATTTATTAACTGAAGCGATTCACTTAACCACTGTGGCAAGACAGGTCATAAAATGGGGCAAAACCTGCTTAACAACTGTCTCGCTTAGCAAGGGGAATTTCGGTCTCAATGGGTGGTCGTAAGCTGAGGGCTGCCTGTGTTGTGTGAAACCACATTGGTGTGTCTCTCTGTGTGTGTAATCTGCCAGAGAAGGATAGCTTCTTCTCCTGCTATTGAAATGAAAGCTATCATTCCACTGGAGGAAAAACAACATTGCATAGACATAGAATTCGGTTTTGTTTATATTAATTTTAAAAAGGAACATCCTTCGGTGAAAGAATGACACCGTCTTACTTGCCCTAAAACCTCAAAAAGAGGATAAAATCTACCTGCTCTCCAGAACTGAGTTGCCTACAAAGAGCTAGGATGACCTTATTATGTCCTATTGACAGGTATAATTGGCAGTGTCACTCTCCATAGGATGATGAGTACAAGAAGGGAAGCAAAAGTTGAATTGTTGAGCATTTAGCTCTTCTCCTGTTCTCTTTTTTTTAAAACTCAAAACTTTAATTAGTTGATCCCAATGTAATATAAAATACAAGAATATAAAAGAAAATAATGTGAAAATAAGTGGGGGAGGAAAGGGAAGAAAAAAATGTAGGGTCAAGGGAAAAAAGAAAGAAAAAGCATTGACTTCCAACTTCTTTCGGTGCAGTAGAATAACAGAATGGCATCAAACCTCATCTTTTTTTAATAATGTAAACTAGCCACTTCTATAACAACAAACCTATCTAATTGGCAAAATCGAAAATCAAAGATTCATTTTTGTTCCACCTCAAGGACAAAGTCCAGAAGCAGTTTCCAAGTAGAAACAAAAGTAATTGTATTTTTTTTTTCTTTGATCAAAGCACTTTATCCATCTCTTCTAACCCCACCAACTTTGGCAGCCGTTCATCCATTGTGGAAAACAAAGTGTCCTTTCAATTTTGGGCATAAAGTAATCTTGCCGACATCAACATATATAACAAAGTCCCAATATTTTTTCCCCCAAATCTTTTCCCATTAAACCTGAAAGAAAAGTTTCTGGCTTTATCTTTATATTCACTTTAAGAATCTTCTGTATTCAGATGTGAATCCTACTCCAATATTTCCTAGCTTTGGGACATGTCCACTATAAATGATAAAAGGTCCCTTCCTTACATTTGCATTTCCAACATTCATTTGAGATACCTTTATACATTCTTGACAACTTGTCCAGTGTTAAATACCAATGATACATCAACTTACAAAAATGTTCTTTTGGCTCTCCTCCCATTCTCCACAATGGTCTATCATCACTGGCTAGTCTAGCGAAAAGAAGAAACAGGGGCAACATGATAGCAGTGTTCCAGTATTTGAGGGGCTGCCACAAAGAAGAGGGAATCAAATTAGTCTCCAAAGCACCAGAGGGAAGGATGAGAAACAATGGATGGAAATTGATCAAAGAGAGAAGCAACCTGTAATTAAAGAGAAACTTCCTGACAGTGAGGACAATTAACCAGTGGAACATCTTGCCTTCAGATGATGTGGGCGCTCCATCACTGGAGACTTTTAAGAAGAGACTGGACAGTCACTTGTCTGAAATGGTATAGGTTCTCCTGCTTGAGCAGGGAGTTGGACTAGAAGACCTTCAAGGTCCATTCAAGGTCCATTCAAGGTCTATTCTATTCTATTCTATTCTATTCTATTCTATTCTGTTCTGTTCTGTTCTGTTCTGTTCTGTTCTATTCTATTATTCTTCTCTTCTCTTCTCTTCTCTACTCTACTCTACTCCACTCCATTCTATTTCCTATCCTCTATTCTATTCTATTCTATTCTATTCTATTCTATTCTATTCTATTCTACTCTACTCTACTCTACTCTACTCTACTCTACTCCACTCCACTCCATTCCATTCTATTTCCTATCCTCTATTCTATTCTATTCTATTCTATTCTATTCTATTCTATTCTATTCTATTCTATTCTACTCTACTCTACTCTACTCTACTCTACTCTACTCTACTCTACTCTACTCTACTCTACTCTACTCTACTCTACTCTACTCCACTCCACTCCATTCCATTCTATTTCCTATCCTCTATTCTATTCTATTCTATTCTATTCTATTCTATTCTATTCTATTCTATTCTATTCTATTCTATTCTATTCTATTCTATTCTATTCTATTCTATTCTATTCTATTCTATTCTCTATTCCATTCATTATTCTATTCTATTCTATTCTATTCTATTCTATTCTATTCTATTCTATTCTATCCCTGCCTCATCCAAGCAATTTAAGCCCTCAAGCCATATTAGAGAAGGCAAGATCTAATTGGACCAAAGTCTCCACCACTTCCTTACTTCTAATTTGCCACAATAAGCTTGTCTGTGGAGAGGTCAGTAGCCAGTGGTCATCTTGGCCTGCAAATCTGAGTAACTGTCAACAGTGAGGGAACAAGGAGTCCACTTGCGTCGTGGTGGGAACAGCTAAATGAATGCCAGTAATTGATGCGGTGACAGCCATGTCCTTCAGGAATCAAGAGGAGGGCCGAGGCAATGAAAGATATGGTGCCAGGACGCAAACGATCCTGTGCTCCAGCAGAACGAAAGAAGGAGAAAGGGTAGTAAGCAGAATTTGCTCACTGCTCTTTTTACATAGAGCTTATGCTTCGAAGTAGGTGAACTCTTTGCTGAGGATTCAAATGCTATTCCCAAATTCTTCATTTGGAAATATATAACACCTGATCTTACCTTACCTTAACAAAGATAATTAGAAAAGGGAAAAAAAGAAAGAAAGAATACAGTCCTCAATTTACGAGGACTGCAATGAAAAGTCGTAAAATTGACCGTGGCTCAATTAACAGTGTGCCTGCTTCACAATGGACATCCCGTTCTCTTTTGAAGTCAAAAACTACTGGCAACTTGAGATGGTAGAACAGAACAGAACAGAAAATATGGAATAGAATTGAATAGAATAGAATAGAATAGAATAGAATAGAATAGAATAGAAACTTTATTGTCACTTTAAACATACACTGATCAGCATACATTAAAATGAAATTTTATATACATGGCAAAAAAAGAGAGAGAGAATCCTGCAAATTTACACAACGGATGTCATAAGGAACAAAGCTGTTACAGAATCTAGTAGTTCTGCTATAAATACTTTGAAACCTCCTCCCAGAGGGGAGCAATAGGAACAGACTGTGAAATGGGTGTGTGGGGTCTCTTAACAATGCCTGGAGCTCTAAGCACATATAAGCGCTTATAAGCAGTATCCTGAATAACAGGAAGAGGGCTTCCTATAAGCTTCTTAGCTATCCTTACCACTCTCTGTAAGGATTTTCAATCTGAGGCACTGCTACTACCGAACCAGTGATGCAATTTGAAAATTGAGTGTTGTGTAATGGGGCTTGTTGGAATATAAATCATGGTTACGTATTTCAATAATGTTTTCCCAAGGGTACGTCCCCAGGAGTGATGTCTACAGGATGATCCCAAAAGTCAAGGAGGCACATGTGATCATGTGTTTGAAGCCCCATCCCATTCTGACTTGCCCTACCAAGGGGTGGAACTTAAATTCTGTTGGTACAGCTGTCATCTTGACTTTTTTGATCCTTCCTTGTGGATACACCAGATGGTGAGGCAAAAAAAAAAAGAAAGAAAGAAAAAAAAAAGAACAACTTTAATATTTTCCAGAAGGAAAATATCTTTGGAAAATTTCCTGTGGGGTTAGTAAGAGCATTACACCCATACCATTAAAAAAAAAAAAAAGAGAGAGAGAGAGACCAAGACAGAGAGATGGAGAGAGAGAAAGAGACAGAGAGATGGAGGGAGGGAGAGAAAGAGAGAAAGAGAGAAAGAGAGAGAGAGAGAGAGAGAGAGAGAGAGAGAGAGAGAGAGAGAGAGAGAGAGAGAGAGAGAGAGAGAGAGAGAGAGAGAGAGAGAGAGAGAGAGAGAGAGAGAGAGAGAGAGAGAGAGAGAGAGAGAGAGAGAGAATCAGCTCTGCATAATATTTCTGGGAATAAATACCCTCCAGCTAAGTCAGCTAGGACCTGAGATATTTTGAATTCTCCTCTCCAAAAAAGATTTGAGATTCCTCTTACAAGTTGCGCTGCCTGTTTAATGAAACGTGAACTGGTACGACAAATCTGGTGTTGTCCATGTGTGTCCAAAGGGACATTATTTCTCTTGTCTCCTCTTGTTCACATCAGGTTTTTCAACAATGTAGAAGAGTTCATTTCCCATAGACCCCAGTGATTTTTTCTTCTTCTTTTTGTGAGCTGCCGTAAGTCCCACCTAACCTTTGTTTAGAAGACGTGAATTAAAGATCACTTTTGAATTTGCTCAAAGAACTCCACTGTTAAAGCTCAAACTCTGAATATATGTATAAAAAGATAAGTTTTACAAGTCAGTAATTTGGCAAAGCACCTCCCCAACCTTGGGTTGCAAATCCTTTGGGACTAGGTTGAAGGTCTCACCCAGGGTTTAAGACCAGGGGTGTCCAACCTTAGCAACTTTAAGACTTGTGGACTTCGAGTCCCAGAATGCCCCAGGCAGCCATGCTGGCTAGGGAATTCTGGGAGTTGACGTCCACACAGCTTAAAGTGGCAAAGGATAGACATTCCAGGTATAAATGGAAGATCTTCCCACAGTTTCAGCCTAAAGATAAAGCCTGCAAGTACACATAGCAATGGCATAAGATGGAACATGTCTCCTCCAATTCCCAGAATAATTCCTGAAGATCTCCAGCCAAAAATCTAACTGGAGCTGGTTACGCAGCCTAACTATAATCGGGCAGGTGAGCCAACTGGAGTTTCTTCACCTTTTATGCATGGCATGGGTTTGTTTGACTTCACATAATAATTGCCTTCTCATTTCATCACGTTGAAATGCCCTTGTTTTATCATGAAGTGCCTGTAAGGGGAAAAAAAAAAATAACAGCCATCATCAAAAGCTGGGAAAAAGAGTGTGAAACAAACATATTCAAAGTTAATTTTCCCTGTATTGTTTCTACGTCCAGGAGAAACTTGGTAGGAAAAAAAAAATCTTCTCATTTGCAGGTGTTTGGTTAGGACAGGGGTAGGCAACCTTGGCTCTTTTATGACTCGTGGACTTCAACTCCCAGAATTCCTGAGCCAGCACATCCGGCAGTCCTCGACTTACGACCGCAACGGAGCCTGAAATTCCTGTTGCTAAGTGAGACAGTTGTTAAATGAGTTTTGCCCCATTTTACGAGCTTCCCTGCCATAGTTGCTAAGTGAATCATTGAAGGGTTAAGTTAGTGACATGGTTGTTAAGTGAATCCGGCTTCCCGTCTCAGAGTAGAGTAGAGCTGGAAGGAGGTCTTCTAGTCCAGGGGTAGGCAACCGTGGCTCTTTTATGACTCGTGGACTTCAACTCCCAGAATTCCTGAGCCAGCATGAGGGAAACTTTGACCCCTTCATGACTCGTGAACTTCAACTCCCAGAATTCCTGAGCCAGCATGAGGGAAACTTTGGCCCCTTCATGACTCGTGGACTTCAACTCCCAGAATTCCTGAGCCAGCATGAGGGAAACCTTGGCTCTTTTATGACTGGTGGACTTCAACTCCCAGAATTCCTGAGCCAGCATGAGGGAAACTTTGGCCCTTTCATGACTCGTGGACTTCAACTCCCAGAATTCCTGAGCCAGCATGAGGGAAACTTTGGCCCCTTCGTGACTCGTGGACTTCAACTCCCAGAATTCCTGAGCCAGCCTGGCTCAGCTTGGAAACCTCTCCCTTTCCCCTCAGCATGGCTGGCTCAGGAATTCTGGGAGTTGAAGTCCACAAGTCATAAAAGAGCCAAGGTTGCCTACCCCTGGGTTAGGAGAAGGCAGTCCTGCTGGATCCACCTGCGTGAAGGCAATGCAAAAATCTCTCCCTTTTTGCACCCTGATTAATAATCATGATGAATTATGTTTTAATTAATGGCCTGGTTTACAAAGCAACTGCTGTCTGTGAGAGATTAATCAAGCAGGGAGGCTTTGGAAGGCAAGAAAAAAGCAGCAGGGTAGGGCCCAAATACTTGAAGAGTGCACACTCCCCAAATTGTCAAAACAAATGGTTCAAACCTGGTAATTAATTACAAGTGGATTTGGGTTCCCTCCAACCCTCCAATCGGGAATATGGGCAGATTTTCCCAGCTGTGTGTGTTTCAAGGAGAAGAAATTCAGCCGAGGATCGAATCTAATTGGAGGGCTACATTTGTTACCGTCATCCTTTGATCTGGTTTGGATCAGATCAGGGGGTGGGGCTTCAGAAATAAACCCCACCTTTCCTCTCCTGCCCCTCCCCTTCCTTCTCCTGGCCAACTTTTCTTCCCGTCCAACAAAACAATCTCAGCTTCCTTTGACCAAAGTAAAGCCCAAGTTCACAGGACCTTCAACCAAAATCAACTGTTGGTGTGGCTATCCCTGGATTTAGCCATCATAGTTTTCCTGCCATTTTGAGCAAGGGATTGGGTCTGGGGGCAGCATGATCGTAATGTCTCCCCAACCGATCAGTCGAGAACATGTGTGGAAGCACTGCAGCTCACCTCCTTCTTCTACCTGGGGTCTCCTGTTCCTATCTTCAAGATTTTATCCTTGATCTATATCTGTCTATCTGTCTGCCTGCCTGCCTATCTTCCATCCATCCATCCATCCATCCATCCATCCATCCATCCATCCATCCATCTATCCTCTGTCCTCTATCATCTATCATGTATAATCTCTCTCTCCTATCATCTATCTACTTTCATCTATCATCCATCCATCCATCCATTCTCTATCATCTATCATGTATAATCTCTCTATCATCTATCTACTCTTTCATCTATCATCCATCCATCCATCCCTCCATTCTCTACCATCTATAATATCTCTCTCCTATCATCTATCTACTCTTTCATCTATCTATCCATCCATCCGTCCGTCCGTCCATCCATCCATCCATCATCTCTCATCTCTCTCTCTCCTCTTTCATCTATTTCTCATCTATCCATCCATTCATCCATCTTTATTTATATAATTGCCCATCTCAATATATGATTCTGGTTAGCTCACGAACAATGAACAAACGATATAAAAACATCAAAGCAATGCAGCAATTGAAGAACAATAAAAACAATACAACACCTGCATAATAACTATATAACAAAATGTTTAACTGAGGGAGCCACATCGATCCATAACAATGAGAGGGCGCGCAACTTGGGAGTCCTCCTGGATTCACGGCTGACTTTGGATGACCATCTGTCGGCCGTGACCAGGGGGGCGTTTTATCAGGTTCGCCTGATTTACCAGTTGCGGCCTTTTCTGGACCGGGACGCCTTACGCACAGTCACTCATGCTCTTGTCACCTCCCGCCTGGACTACTGTAACGCTCTCTACATGG
>NW_015391049.1:40537-42864 GCF_001527695.2 Protobothrops mucrosquamatus
AAATAAATAAATAAATAAATAAATAAATAATAAATGAATACAGCTCTAAAGAATCTCTACCACACCCCTTAGTATGCACATCCTTTAGCAAAATCATGTTTTCAGGACCCCTTCAGGAGTCAGGGCCAATCACATCTATTGGAGGGGCCAGGACAGAAAAAGCCTTCTTTTTGGGCTCCCCCAGATGAATCTCTCTAGCTGATGGAACCTAGAACATGTCCCTCTTGCTGGATCTGAGGGTAGATTAATTTATTGTATTTATATGTTGTATTTCTGGATCTCTATCTCCCTCAAAGAGGGTCTAGATGTGAATGGAGAGAGGTGGCCCTTCAAATTTTACTTCCTCCTTTGGAACAAAATAGATTCTTTTCCAGGTTGATGCAGCAACACCCTTGCAACCCTAGAAATTAATTGACTCAAAGTAACCTCGTGCTAGCACCCACAGAAGAGAATATTTGTAACTTAGGGTTGAACTGTGGGGTCCTTGGTGCTCTCTGAGCTTGGTGGTTTTCTTGCAGATGTCTCATTACCCAACTAGGCAACATCATCAGAGCTAGAAGGGAGTAGGGTTTGCTCTCAGTTTATATTCCAATGGCATGTCCTGTTGATGTTGGTCTTGGTGGTCCTTTGATTGGATTGTTCTTTACTATTAGCTTGTTTGGCAGTTTCTTGATTGGGATATTATTTGCCTCTTGATTGTTAGTCTAGTGTTAACATTGATGTTAGTCTCTGCTCATCTGGGGTTGATTGCTGGTGAGGTGTTTTAATAATAATAATAAAGTTGGAAGGGACCTTGGAGGTCATCTAGTCCAACCCCCTGCTCAGGCAGGTAACCCTATACCATTTCGGACAAATGGCTGTCTAGTTTCTTCTTAAAAACTTCCAGTGTGGGCGCATTCACCGCTTCCGGAGGCAGGTTGTTCCACTGCTTAATTGTTCTAACTGTCAGGAAGTTTCTCCTTAGTTCTAGGTTGCTTCTCTCCTTGGTCAGTTTCCATCCGTTGCTTCTTGTCCTGCCTTCAGGCGCTTTGGAGAACAGCTTGACTCCCTCTTCTTTGTGGCAGCCCCTGAGATACTGGAAGACTGCTATCATGTCCCCCCTCGTCCTTCTCTCCGTTAAACTAGACATTCCCAATTCCAGCAGCCGTTCCTTATATGCTTTAGCCTCCAGTCCCCTAATCATCTTTGTTGCTCTTCTCTGTACTCTTTCTAGAGTCTCAACATCTTTTTTACACCGTTTGTTTCCTTTTGGGCTTTTTGACTGTCTCTTTTTTAATAGTATGTAGCTGTTGTTTATCTCTATGCGTGTGTTGATGGCTGATTTGTCTGAGTGCCAGGCTTCCAGGAATTCTCCGGCATTTTTAGACTTAGCTTGGCCTAGGATGGTCACGGTTTCCTAATTGAAACCATGGTTAGCTCTCTAAAAGCAATACTCCCTGTGCTGGTCCCATCCGAAGTGGAGGATCCTCTTGGGCTGACTCACCTGGATATCACAAAAGTCTACTCCGTTCTTAATAAGTGAGATTTGTGTGGCTGCATCTGTGTTTGTATAAAGGAAGGGATTACTACGGCTACCTGTGGCTGTAACAAAGTGTTAAAATGATTCAGACAGATTTAACTTAATCCTCCCCTAAAATCAAGGCAACAAAAGGTGCCAGCAAATTCTCTATTTTTAAACAAACATGGGGTTTTTTGTTTTTTTTTGAAAGACAAGATGAATCATGTTGATTAATTCAGTTTCCAGAGCAATTCAATTTTACAAACTCTGAGTAGTGCAACGTGTGTTTGTGTGTGTGCCGGAGTCTTTTTTTGTTTCTTGAAAACCTCTTTTTTTTTGCCAAGTTTAACAAAGTCCAACTTGTCAGATTTAAATCCTGCGTGAAAAGGTTGCTTTCTCTCTTTCCTTTTGTTTCCCTTTGTTTAAAAAAGACAGATGTCACATTTCAGTTACTTCTGGCAGTTACTTTACCCGTTTCGGTAAGCCACTTTTAGAAACATATCTATATTAATTTTCCAAAGTATCTCTTGCAAACAAACATACGTACGTGTGTATGTTAGAGTTCTCTATGAAAAAAAAAAAGACGTCGTCTTAGAATACAAGGAAAGAAATCTTGATTGGGGAAAGTGAAGATTGAAGGACTGAATAAAAGTATAGAAATGTTTGGAAAATTTATTTATTTATGGCATGTATAGATCAATCTGAGAATATATATGGACCTGGTCCATAGAATCGCCAAGACGCATACATCTGAATGGATCTTCTCCTCCTCCTCCTCCTCCTCCTTTTCCTCCTCCTCCTCCATCTCCTCCTCCTCCTCCTCCTCCTC
>NW_015391050.1:0-8591 GCF_001527695.2 Protobothrops mucrosquamatus
TCTCTCTCTCTCTCTCTCTCTCTCTCTCTCTCTCTCTCTCTCTCTCTCTCTCTCTCTAGCTCAATCCACCTCGCAAGATTGTTGTGGGGAAAATAGGAAGAGGAAGGTGTGTTGTCACCACCTTGAGTTATTTGATATAAATCAATTATGGGCTGCAATCGGTCTGCAGATCCAGGTTTCTCCATCCTTCATTGAAAGAGTAAGAAATGTTGTTTCTGATTTTGAAATCAAGAAACCCCAAAACAAGACTATTTTTTTTATGATTTGTTTTTCAGCGAGCTTCCTAACAATCACACCTATTACATGTTAGGACTTCTTCGTTTCACAATAACAGAGCTTTGTGATGACCCACCTTCTCTCTCCCCTGAGGTATAACGACTGGGGGTGACCCAAAAAAAAAAGGCTAATATAATCCTGTGCATAAAAGTACGGTCCTTCCCGTTTAATGCAATTCAGCAGGATTTCCATCCTCGGCTTCTTGTTTCCTACGATGTGTTAGCACATTAAATAACACGGTTATAAACAAAAGATTCATAGCAGAAGAAAGGAAGAGAATAACACGTCAGTCTTATTAAGAAACGCCACCTGACGAGCTAATAACTCTTTATTATCCTCTCTCTCTCTAAGAGAACTGCCAGTTGAGCAGGAGCCGGAGAAAGGAACAGGAACTCATCCCGTCATGCAGCACTTGGGTCTTCAACCTGGTTTCTCAGCTTCCCAGCTGACAAGCTCAGCATCTTGAACCGCTGAGCCATCACGCCCTAGGCCTGACTCCCTAGCACAGAGGTAGGCAACCTCGGCTCTTTTATGACTCATGGACTTCAACTTCCAGAATTCCTGAGTCAGCTATGCTGACTCAGGAATTCTGGGAGTTGAAGTCCATGAGTCATAAAAGAGCCGAGGTTGCCTACCCCTGCCCTAGCAGTTCTGAAGCATGCAAATGCGAGTAGATAAATAGGTACCACTTCAGTTCTGTTCGCCTCGGCATATAGTTATGCTGGCCACGTGACCACCGGCTCTGTCAGCCACGAAACGGACACGACACAACTGGACAGGGAAACCTTTTTTTTACCTTAAGAGAATCTGGCAGTCCTTAAAGTAAAATTCTCCCACTTCCTTTACTGTGAGACTAGGGAAGGTCTCTCCTAAGTCTCTTTCTCTACCTGTTATACAGCTGTGGGCTATGCTGTCTCTGATCTGATTGGTAATCTTGGCAGCATGACTCCTCCCTGTCTCTCAGGAGATTACCCATCAACCATTATAGCTGCCTCCTTTACAGGATGAGGAACTAGGGAGGGTCCCTTCTGAGTGTCTTTCTCCACCCATTACGTCGCAGTGGGCTATGCCGTCTCTTATCTGACTGTTCCCTAGAGAGCATCTCTTCTCCCCGTTTCCCAAGGTCCTTCTCACATACCATTACAGCCATCTCCTTTACAGCCCAAGAGGGTCCCTTCTGAGCGTCTTTCTCCACCCATTATGCAGCTGTGGGCTGCGCTGTCTCTTATTTGATCATTCCCTGGGCAGCATCTCTTCAGTCCATCTCCCAAGGTCTTTCTCAAGAGGCCTTTATAGCCATCTCCTTAACAGCCCGAGAAATTAGTCTTTTGAGCATCTTTCTCCATCCATTATCCAGCGGTGGGAATATCCTATCTCTTATTTGAACATGCCCTAAAGTGGAATTCCCCAGCCTATCCGGCTCTGTGGGTGGGGGGGGGAGAGGGGATGCTTCAGTGCGCAGCTCCATTTGCGTGAGCGGCATGCACACGCACCCACCATGCACGCAAATGGAGGACGCACTCGCCCGCTGCTCTTGCAAGCAGGGATGCACGTGAGCATGCGCCCACCTGCCGTTTCCACGGCCTGGTTGCAAACAACTCCTGGCTCACAGGTTGCGGACCCCCGCCCTACAGAGCATCTCTCCACCATTTCTCAGGGTCTTGCTCACCCACCATCGCGGTCATCTCCTTTACAGCCCAAGAAACTCGGGAGGGTCCCTTCTGAAAATCTTGTTGGTCTCGCTATGCAGTTGTGGGCCTTCTCTTACCTGACCCTTCCCCTGTCAGTTTC
Source organism: Protobothrops mucrosquamatus (assembly GCF_001527695.2). Classification (NCBI taxonomy): domain Eukaryota; kingdom Metazoa; phylum Chordata; class Lepidosauria; order Squamata; family Viperidae; genus Protobothrops; species Protobothrops mucrosquamatus. The sequence goes on from NW_015391050.1 coordinate 2,068, forward strand.
TCTTTGACTAGTTTTCCTAGGCGGGTGGTTTTGAAAAGCTGCATATTTTTTTAAAATATTTTTTTATTTTTTAAACCAACAAAACAAAACATAACACACACACAAACACAGTGTATACTCCTTTTTTTAAAATAGCAATTTCGTAACGGTAATCTTCTATTATTTACATTTCCCCCCCCTTATTCTTCTTTACATATATTTGTCCTTGTTGCCCCGTTGTTTCTTATTTGTATTTTTCTTCCTTCCTACTATACTTCATACTAAGAATAATACATATTATTATGACTGTACATTATTATACACACATTTTCCACTTTTGACCTTTCCACCTTTATTCTCCTCTATTATTTCTAGTCTCCAACCAGTCCTACCCCTTGTTCCATATTAGATAGTACTCTGTGTCTTCCTTTTCTTTGATCTCTTTTGTTAATTTGTCCATCTCAGCACAGTCCAGGATTTTTCTTTATCACTTCTTCCTCTGATGGTATATTCTCATTTTTCCAGAACTGTGCGTATGCTAGTCTTGCTGCATTTTGAGGGTTGCTTAAACTCTCTCTTTTTTAATAAAATAAAATAAAATAAAATAAAATAAAATAAAATAAAATAAAATAATAAAATAAAATAAAATAAAATAAAATAAAATAAAATAAAATAAAATAAAATAAATAAAATAAAATAAAATAAAATAAAATAATAAAATAAAATAATAAAATAAAATAAAATAAAATAAAATAATAAAATAAAATAAAATAAAATAAAATAAAATAAAATAAAATAAAATAAAATAAAATAGCTATTTAGTTTTCTCTGCAGGTAAGGCCTTTAACGGACGCGTGCGTTTATGTGTCAATTGTCCTTAGCTTCTGGTGTCCCGCAAGATCGCCGGGAGGACGCGCTATCTCCCAGTAACGACATCCCCAAGACGGATGGTGAGGAAGATGATGGAAAGGGCGCTGCAAAGAACAGCGACCCCTTAAAAGGAAGGGAGCGCTCCAAAGTCGGAACAGGACCAGGCGCTTCCACGTCCCGTCCTCTGAAGCCAGGCAAGGACTGCGCCCCTGGGCCCCCTCTCCCCCCCCCGTCGCAGCCTCCATCTCGTAGAGGACCCCCCCCCCAAGTTTTACCCTCTGTCCCCCCCCTCCACACACACACACACCCAACCTCTCCAGAGGCACAACCCGCGCCCGGCCACGCGTAATCTTCCATCCCGGTTCGCGGTTGCGCTGCGTCTTTACGCGCGGGAAGGAGCCCCGTGCCCGAGCCGGGAGCGCGCGTGTCCCCCGCTCGCCAGCGCCTCCCTCCGGCCACGGCCCCGGCCACGGCCACGGCGACGCCTCCGCCCCTCCCGCTCCGCCCTCCTTCGCAGGGCTCCGCCGCCGCGGCCGAAGGACTTCGCCGGCTCGGCTGGCGCTCCCTTCATTTGGCCGGGTGTTGCTGGGTGGCGGCTGCGCCTCTCCGGCGAAGCTGTCGGAGCCGCCAGGGCCCGGACCCAGCTGGGGGCTTCGGATCGCTCCCACCCTATCCATCCACCCTCCGGCCGCGATCCAGAGCGAGCGAGCGAGCGGTGGATTCCTCGCAGCTCCGAGGAACTCCAGCTTCTTGGAGCGCCTGACGCCTGCTGCCTGCCTGTCTGCCTGCAGGGCGCACCGGTTGCGCCCCAGAAAAGTTGGAACCGACGCCGTTGCCCGCGATCCATCCAACCCTCCCCACCCACCCCGGAGTCCTCGGATCTCAGAGGCTGCTTCTCCGGGCAGAGCATCGCCGCCGACCCCCCCAGCCCCCACCCCACAGGCCTCCCGGCCGGGAAGCTTTTACAACTGCGCCCTCGGACCCGGGTCCTCGCCTTCTGACGACGCGGGCTGGAGAGAAGGGTGGGTGGGCTGCTGCTGCTGCTACTATTGCTGCTGCGAGGGGAGCGGCTATCCCCCCCGGCGACGGTCCCCGCCGCCAGCCCGGGCAGCGCAGAAGCGCGGATGTCGCCCTCCGTCTCTTCCCCCTTGCGGATCGCCGGCGGCGCCCGGCGTCCTCCCCAGCCTTCCTCGGCGGCTCCGCGGCTGCAGGCGGCGGCGGCGACGACGGTGGCAGAAGACTAAAAGGGATGTTGGGGAGCTGTTGTCCCCGGCCGTGTCTGCCCCCCCAGGAGATGTTTCTGATGCTCGCCTTTTGCCTGGCGACGCGGCGGACCCTGGCCGCCCCCACCCCCACCGCCGAGGAGCTGGCGCGGGGAGTTGTAAGTGGAGCCCCGGGGGCTCGTTTTGTCTCTTTTTGGGGGGGCGGGGGGGGTCTTCTGCGCGAAGGGATTCCCCAGGGGTAGGGGAAGCGGTGAGACGCCGGCTCCTCCGATCAGAAGGTCGGGGCTAGGAGCCCACCATCATCCCCAGCCTTCTTGGCAGGGGCCGATGGGCCTAGGGATCCCGAGGGGGGAAAAAAAGAGGGTTTTCCCCCTTCGGAGGAGACCATCCGAAGCCAGCTGTTCCATTCCTCCGGTGGCTTCCAGCGGTCCGCAGATCAAGGAGAAGTCTCTCTCCTTCTGAGATGGGGGTAAGGGGTGGTCTCTTCCAGAAGGGGGGAGGAGAGGGAGCAGGTTGGCACAGCCGAGGGGGTAGCAGGTTGGCATCGCCGAGGGGGTAGCAGGTTGGCAGAGCCGGAGGGAGGGCGAAAAACAAGTTGCCCTGCATCTCGGCATCTTAATCTGGAGGCATCTTTGCCTGGAGATCAATTCTAGGTGTGAATTGCCTTCTTGCATCTCTCCTCCTCCTTCTGACTCTTCTGTTTTGGGGGGTTACACCTGCTAAAGAAGTCTCCCTAAGTTCAGGGCCACTTATTCCTCCGCAGAGGGTGCCGATTCCTCTGGGACTTCAAGGAAGCCCTGTTGAATGTCAGGAGAGACTTCCTTCTTCCAAGGAGCCACCTCCGCCTGGTAGGGCCTCTAGGGCTTGCTCTGGGTTGCTCTGTAGCTGGTAGCCTCCTCTCCCCACTTGCCCTTCCTTTACTCCAAGGGAGCTTCAACTTTTCTCGGCATTCGCGTGTTCTCCACGTCCTCTAGGTGGGAAGAAAGGAGGTGAAATCTCAACCAGTCTTAACATTCCCTGCGATTTTCTTGAGTTGATACTGAGGGTTTTCCATCCCTTGGATATTCTCAAGGGCGCTCTCTTGTGCACGTAGAAGGAAATTGTGGTTTTCCTCTCTTCCCTGGGATCCAGAGATAGTTCCGCGTCTTGCCTCCAGCCCTCGGTCTCGTCCTGCCTGCACCCTGTTACCAAAACAACTGCAACCTTCTCTGGAGAACAGGACACACTGTGTGCCAGAGAGAGAGAGAGAGAGAGAGAGAGAGAGAGAGAGAGAGATGCATCTCCCAAATTAGCTTACAAAATGGCTCAGCCGGCAGAAAAACAACACATCGGCAGTTCCCGACTCCTGAACAAGGTTGTGGGATCCTGCTTATTCTAACTAACCCAACTGGGTTTGGTTTATAGTTGCAAGCACTTTCTCTTGATTTGGGGGCGAGTGGGTGGGTGGGTGACAAAATGGCATTTGGGGACACGGCTGTCCTTCCCACGGCTGGTTGAAATGGCTGATTGGTTCAGTCCGATGATCTTCTGTTCTGCAGAAATAGCAAGAGATCTGTTCTCTAGTTGAGGAGTGGCCAACTTTGATCTTCTCAGAACTGTTGGGTTTTATGGATTCAGTTGATTCTCGAGAGTGGTAAACAAGAGGTTGCTGAGGGTCAAAACCTTCAGGGCAAGGCTGATCTCTTAGTAGCTCTCGAGATACACAGACTCCATAACGGGCCGACTCCTCCATCTTACTGTGTTACTCAAAATTTGGCAGGCCCCAGGTGAGTTGACCATTTCTTCTCCTGTAGGGACGTCTAGAGAATGATCAGTGTAAATTGAGATATTCTGAAAGTGGAACAAATAACACATTTTGCTGGGCTGGAGAACATGAGTTTGATGCTATCACTGAGGACTATCAGAAAGGTTGTCCAAATGACTAGACTAATGGAAATGGTCATATTTTTTTCTTGTAGGGAGCATCTCAATTCCCAAATAAAACTGTGTTCTAGAGCAGGGGTCTTCAAACTTGGCCCTTTGATGACTTGTGGACTTCCAACTCCCAGAATTCCTCAGCCAGCATGCCTGGCTGAGGAATTCTGGGAGTTGAAGTCCACAAGTCATCAAAGGGCCGAGTCTGAAGGCCCCTGCTCTAGAGGAAAGGCACCATATCAATGGGGCTGCTTATGGAATACTTAAAGTCTTGAGCTAGCTAGGTTGAGAAAGTCTCAGGTTAGTTAGTGGACTGGAATACTTAGAGGCGTGGATTATAAGTGGGCCTCCAGAGGTGCAGAACCCATCTCCTAGCATTCTTCAACGTTGACCATCCTTTCTACTAGAGGTTGTTATTCCGGCAGCATCTGGAAGACCTGTAGGTTCTCCAATCTTGGAGCGGATAGCACCAAACTGAGTAAATTGAATTCATTTTTTTTAACGTCCAATCCTCGTGAGAACCCATATTGAATGGAGAATTATTCCACAGTTCCACTTAATTTAATACGGGTTGGTAGCATTTCCTAAGGGAAGACTGCTCTTAATATTCCCTGGAGGTATCAACGCCTGCAGCTGGTACTTTTATCTAGAGAAGAATTCACACTGGTATCATTAAGTGATTCTGTTCCAGTGCTGCGCATTTACTTTGCCTCCTCCTCCTCCTCCTCCTCCTCCTCCTCCTCCTGATGTAGACTCAGAAAACTGTTGCTTTGATGCAAGTCCAGATGGTTTAGCTTGTCTGTTATTACTCTGGATCACCATCTTACTATCTGTCTTCTTTTTCTGAGCCCAAATTTTATGCATGATGGCACGGGGTGTTTGAGATGAATTGGGGCAGGTTGCCCTGCCGAGCGAGAGATGTACATTTCTTCTTTTTAAAAAAAAATAAAAAATTATATAACTGAGACTAGTTCATCACTGCTGTTCTTGTCGCTGGAGAGATCCACGGCTGGGTTGATTGCAAAGAGCCGGTGATAATGTTCAAAAATAAACGGTCCCTGGCGCTACTAAAAACGCTGCCCTCGTTCATTTCGATGTTGCCTTTATGCCTGTTTTGTTGTTGAAGGTTTGGGAGGTGGAATGGTCCCTGGTGCCCTCTGAGCTGGGGGGTTTTCTTGCAGACCTTTCATGATCCAATTAGGTAACATCATCAGTGTATTGATATTACACTAGCTTGGGTCGTGAAAGGTCTGCCAGAAAACCACCCAGCTCAGAGAGCACCAGGGACCCCACAATTCAACTCTTGAGTTACAAATATTATCAGCAACACTCGTTCCGTGTAATTCACAGCGTGCCGTCTACTCTGGAATTAAAGTAATCCATATTTAATTTATCTTAGCCTTCTCTATTTTTTGTTTGTTTTGGGCCAGGTTTTGGGTTTCACTGATTTATGGTCTCTGGTTTTTTTCAGTTGTGAGGTCCTTGGTGGTCTCTGAGTTGGGTGGTTTTCTTGCAGAAGGTGCACTGATGATGTTACCTAGTTGGGTCATGAAATGTCTGCAAGAAAACCACCCAGCTCAGAGAGCACCAAGGACCTCACAGTCCTCTTCTTCTTATTATTATTATTATTATTCTTCCTCCTCCTCCTCCTCCTCCTCCTCCTCCTCCCTAAATACCTCACTAGCACTGATGATGTTACCTAGTTGGGTCATGAAACGTCTGCAAGAAAACCACCAAGCTCAGAGAGCACCAAGGACCTCACAGTCCTCCTCCTCCTCCTCCTCCTCCTCCTCCTCCTCCTCCCTGCATACCTCACTAGCACTGATGAGGTTACCTAGTTGGGTCATGAAACGTCTGCAAGAAAACCACCCAGCTCAGAGGGCACCAAGGACCCCACAGTTCAACCCTCAGCTACAAATATTGTCCTTTATTTGGGAGGTGAGTTTGCTGATAGGAACGACCCAATCAGATCTTTTTTCCAGAGTCCACCCTTCCACTGTAGTTTCGAAGGCCTTGTAATGGGGCCTGGTGGGGTTGTGGTTTTGATCCCAGCCAATGTAGAGTGACCGGTTCCCAATCCTCACCTCCGCCTTGCTAAATATCACTCTTGAGCCTTCAACCGTGCCCTTTTCTTGGTGAGATTTTTGGGAAGGTGTTTGCTACCCAACGAGCTTGGTGGTTAAGGCAGGGCTAGAACTCCCGATCCGCCGGGCTTCTAGTTCAGTGCCTTTAATCGCTGCACCAATCTGGTTCCTCGTTTTGAGGCCCTCAAGTCAGTTTTGAAGCCTTATGACCATGTGGACAGTTTCCTTGGCAGCATTTTTGGAAGTGGCTTGCTCTTTTCTTCTTCTTCTTGGGGAGAAAAGGAATTTGAATACCGGATCTCTGGAAGGTCTTCAAAACTGAGTCAGCTAGTTTGGGGGATTGACTCTCCCTTCTCCAGCAATCAGCTGGGTTAGTCTATCATGCTAAGCCTACTTGTCTGTCTCTGTCTGTCTGTCTGTCTGTCTGTCTGTCTGTCTGTCTGTCTGTCTGTCT
>NW_015391050.1:10632-13091 GCF_001527695.2 Protobothrops mucrosquamatus
AGGAAAAGAAGGAGATGGGGAAGGATGGAAGGAAGGAAAAGAAGGAGATGGGGAAGGAAGGAAGGAAAAGGAGATGGGGAAGGAAGGAAGGGAGGGAGGGAGGGATGAATACCTTCCTTCAAATCCATGTTAATTTCTTCAAGCATTTTGCTCCTTAGCGCCTGCCTCTTGGCCTGGGTGCTATAAAAACCGCCTCACCAAAACTGGGCCAGCACGAATCTCTCCACAGACAACTTTTCACCTCCGTTTGGGAAAATCTAATTCCAGGCGGCTGAGCTCTGCAGAATCGGAGAAGGTCATCCACAGAGAAGCACTTGGGGAATGTGACCCGCTCTGTGGCTAAAGGGAGCCGGATCAATTTCCTTCCTCTGCTCCGCTCCGATGGCTGCCGTATTAAGCAGCTCTCGCCCTACCGACAAAAACCTTTTGGGTGAATTTAAAAACAAAAAACAAAAAAAACCCAAAGCCTTTGTTGTGTTGGTGAAGCGAGCAATAAGGGATACTAATGGAGTTAGACGTCCCGGAAAATTATAAAAAGCACATCGTGTGAGTTGACGGTGGGAAATCCCCTTATAAGGACCGTGTGCTTTCTCCCAAAGAGAGCCTGCTTGGAATGGGATCTTGTAGTAGGGCAAATGGACCATCTGTGGCCCTCGAATCGGATGAACTGGAAAAGGGGATGGGTCTCAGCTCCCAGAATCCCCCAGCCAGCCCACTTTCTTCTTTCCTGTAAAGTTTGAGCTAAAATCATCTCCGGAATTATTTTGCAGTAGGAAGCAGGAAACGTGTATTTGCAAATCTAAAATAGCCACAGTGGGGGGACGAGGGGGCGCGGGGAAGCCTTTGAGCTGCTGGATCCAGAAGTGCGCGACTACAGTTCCCATCCTGCCCTACCAGAGGAGCCCGGCTGGGGCTGCTTGGGCTCCGTTCACAAAGCAGCCGCCCGGTGCCATTAAAAGCCTTCGCCCTGGTGGCAAGGGAAAGCAATCACAGCTCCCATCCTCCCCAGCCAGCAGGTTCCAGCGTGGTTTCTGCTAGCCCTGCTGGCTGGGGAGAATGGGGGCTGTAGTCCAAAAGCACAAGCTTGGGGGGGGGAGTCTGATATAGTCCTTATCTGTTGCCTTCAAGCCTGGAATGGGTTACCTCTGACCCTGGTTGCTAAAATCTAATATTGGGACCTTTACGAGGGGGATTCTGGGAGACGCAGTTCACTCATTTCAAGGACCCCAGATTGTTGATTAAAGTTGCCTTCAGGTTTGAGAAGGGTAGAGCGTAAAGAAACCACGGGATGGTTTTGCACTTTCCTGGGAAAAAACAACTGGAGCCTTCACTATGGGAGGGAAGGGTTAGGGAGGGTGTAAAGTAGCCGCTAGGGGGGAAAAAAGCTACAGCAGTGCGTGAACAGCTGCACAAAACAAGCAACGTTGCCTTTCTCGCATCTGTGGAAACTGGGAAGGAAGAACGGAATGCAGCCTTTAATGTTGCAAACATGTGCGCTGTTGTTGTTGTTGTTAGTTGCGAAGTCAGGTCCGACCCATCGCGATTCCATGGACAACGTTCCTCCAGGCCTTCCTGTCCTCTACCATCTTCTGGAGGTGCTCCTGTATATGTTGTTGTTGTTGTTAGTTGCAAAGTTGTATCCAACCCATCGCGACCCCATGGACCACGTTCCTCCAGGCCTTCCTGTCCTCTATCATCTTCTGGAGTCCATTGAAGCTCACGCCTCCTGCTTCAATGACTCCATCCAGCCCCCTCATTCTCTGTTGTCCCCTTCTTCTCTTGCCCTCCATCTTTCCCAGCATCAGGCTCTTCTCCAGTGAGTCCTTCCTTCTCATTAGGTGGCCAAAGGACTTGAGTTTCAACTTCAGGATCTGGCCTTCTAAAGAGCAGTCGGGGTTGATCTCCTCCAGGACTGACCGGTTGGATCGCCTTGCAGTCCAGGGGACTCGCAGGAGTCTTCTCCAGCACCATAGTTCAAAGGCCTCCATTCTTTGGCGCTCGGCCTTTCTTACGGTCCAACTTTCACCGCCGTACGTTGCCACTGTGCGCTGTGCACATCCGCAAATCGGAAAACACCAGTGGAGAAATATTGGTTAAAAATGTGTTTCATTTAGCCAGGACGAGAGTCAACCGGTATTGCAGTCAACGGTTATGGCGTTATTTTTTTATCTTTAGTGGAATAATTTAAGGGATTGACTTACGAAAGGGTTTATGCTTCGTAATACAGATGGTCCTCGAGTCACGACCACAAATGAGCCCAAAATTTCTGCTGCTAAGCAAGGCCTACGTTAAGTGAAGGTTTTTTTGCCCCCGTTGTTAAGTGAATCGGTGCTGTTGTTAAGTGGATCCGGCTTCCCCGTTGACTTTGCTTGTCTGAAGGTCACAAAAGGGGATCACGAGACACGGCCACGGTCGGAGGTATGAAACAGTCGCCAAGCATCTAAATTTGGATCACGTGA
>NW_015391050.1:14627-17407 GCF_001527695.2 Protobothrops mucrosquamatus
AGGAAGGAAGGAAGGAAGGAAGGAAGGAAGGAAGGAAGGAAGGGCTATGGGGTCCTTGGTGCTCTCTGAGCTTGCTTGTTTTCTTGCAGACGTTTCATTACCTAAACTAGGTAACATCATCAGTGCTAGGAGGGAGTGGAATTTATGGAGAGGAGGAGGGAGGGAAGGAAGGAAAGGGAGGGAGGGAGGAAGGAAGGAAGGAAGGAAGGATATCATGTTCTAGGTACCCTCTGAGCTTGTTTGTTTTCTTGTAGATGTTTCATTACCCAAATTAGGTAACATCATCAGTGCTAGAAGGGAATGAGGTTTGCAAAGAGGAGGAGGAGGAGGAGGAGGACTATGGAGTCCTTGGTGCTCTCTGAGCTTGGTGGAGTCCTTGGTGCTCTCTGAGCTTGGTGATTTTCTTGCAGACCTTTCATGATCCAACTAGGCAACAGCATCACTTCCAGAAGGGAGTGGATCTTGCTTTAGTATATAAAGAGAGAGTAAATCTCACTCCCTTCTAAATACTGATTATATTACCTAGTTTGGGTAATGAAACTTCTGCAAGAAACCCACCAAGGCCACAGAACATCAGGGACCTCTCATTTCAAATCTGAGCTACAAATATTCTCCTTTATAAATCTCATTTTAATGCCTAAACCTGTGTTGTTGTTTTTTGGAAGAGGGGTTTAAATTCAAGGACACAGGAAGACCTTTACGGTACCAAGGCCAACCTTATGTGGAAGCCGACCTCAAAATGCTGGATGTGATCCTTTTGCTATTTCCTAAGTCGCTTTTTTTAGTGCCGTTGTAACTTGGAACGGTCACTAAATGTAGGGTTGTAAGTCAAGGACTGTCTTATTGCATCTGTGTTCTTAAGGATGGGCAAACAGAGAGGCCATGGGGTGAAGTGAGCATCCACCTGTGTTGATAGAATTGATAGGGTTGAAACTAACCAAGGAGAGAAGCAACCTGGAACTAAGGAGAAACTTCCTGGCAGTGAGAACAATTAACCAGTGGAACCACCTGCCTCCAGAAGTTGTGGGGTGCTCCCAACACTGGAGGTTTTTTAAGAAGAGACTGGACAGCCATTTGTCTGAAATGGTATAAGTTCTCCTGCTTGTGCAGGGGGTTGGACTAGAAAACCTCCAAGGTCCCTTCCAACTCTGTTATTCTTACAGTTACATTTTCTTCAGTGGATTTTTTTTTTCCCCCATTGGCGCTTCTAAATCTCTCCTGGCCAAAACAAAACAAAACATTGCTTTCCCAAGCCCATTTTTGCAAAGTGCAACTTCCTTCTCGAGATGTCAGCCTCAGCAATCTGTTCTGCTGACTTTAGTGCCTGGCTCAGATTGGTCTTCAAGAGTTGGCAAGTGGCGGAGAAGGAATCCACCCGTTCTTCTTTTTTTCCGGACCATCAGCAAATTCGCTGGTCACCATACGCACCTCCCGCATCTCCAGAGGTTTCGCCACCTGCGCGGCTGAGGAACAGCTGCTTTTTCAAAATAAATCTTTGAAGGGTCTACATCCAGATGGTCCTCAGGTTCTCTGCCCGGGGAAGAAGGGATACTAGAAGACTCTCTCATTGGCTGAAAAATATTTGGCAACGGAACACAGGCTATTAGGCTGATAGGACAGACTGAATGGACAATTTGGCATGGCTGTTTTTTGGAACCTCGGGGACATCCAGCAAATAAAGAGGAAAAAAATAATGGACACGGTGTGATCTTCCCCACTCACCTCAAAAGCCTCTTGGGTGAACTCCAAACGGTTGCCAAAAGTTGTTTCTCTTTACTGTTCTGAAGATAAAAAGAGAGAACAGAGGAAGGAAAAATAACAAGCTGTCATTCAAAAAGATAGATAGATAGATAGATAGATAGATAGATAGATAGATAGATAGATAGATAGATAGATAGATAGAGAGAGAGAGAGAGAGAGAGAGACAGAGAGAGAGAGACAGAGAGAGAGAGAGAGAGAGAGAGAGAGAGAGAGAGACTCTGCTTTTGTACTTTTCTTGGAAGGATCTAGCTGGATACCCTTGGATTCCTACTGATAAACACATTTCATGCCGAAATCAGCAGAGTAGCAGATCCCACTAGAAACAGAAGAGCGAACTAGGTGGTGACAGTGACGCCGAAGGAAAGCTGAAGAGCAAAAAGTACTTCCCGTCCACGAATTCTCTCGTTCTTTCAAGTCACATTAAAGGTGGATTTAGGAGTCTTTGGGACCCCTACCCCCACGAGAAGGCACATGGGTATAAATTAAGGAAGGAGGGGATGAATTACTTATTGTTGGTGTGTTTTTTAGTAGAGGATCATTTGTGGTTTCCAGATCAAAGAATTGAGCAAGTGTGGAGTTTGTAGGTTAAAAAAAATGGAAAGGAATCAAGGGACCAGGTCAACTTCCTTGAGGTTCCTTTCCTTCTCAACAGAAGCAAAAAAAAATGGCTCTGGGTTCAATACATTGAGAAGGTCCTCCAGCAAACCAGTTGAGATTTAGACTAGACTAGACTAAACTAGACTAGACTAGACTAGACTAGACTAGACTAGACTAGACTAGAATAGAATAGAATAGAATAGAATAGAATAGAATAGAATAGAATAAAATAGAATAGAATAGAGGATGGGATGCATAGAATAGAATAGAATAGAATAGAATAGAATAGAATAGAATAGAATAGAATAGAATAGAATAGAATAGAATAGAATAGAGGATGGGATGCATAGAATAGAATAGAATAGAATAGAATAGAATAGAATAGAATAGAATAGAATAGAATAGAATAGAATAGAATAGAG
>NW_015391050.1:17807-51075 GCF_001527695.2 Protobothrops mucrosquamatus
ATAGAATAGAATAGAATAGAATAGAATAGAATAGAATAGAATAGAATAGAATAGAATAGAATAGAATAGAATAGAGGATGGGATGAATAGAATAGAATAGAATAGAATAGAATAGAATAGAATAGAAGCTGGAAGGGACCTTGGAGGTCTTCTAGTCCAGCCCCCTGCTCAAGCAGGAGAACCTATACCATCTCAGACAGGTGAATGTCCAGTCTCTTCTTAAAAACCTCCAGTGATGGAGCGCCCACGATTTCTGGAGGCAAGCTGTTCCACTGGTTAATTGTTAATTAATTCCAGATTGCTTCTCTCCTTGATTAGTTTCCATCCATTGTTTCTTGTCCTGCCCTCTGATGCTTTGGGGAATAATTTGACCCCTTCTTCTTTGTGGCAGCCCCTCAAATACTGGAACACTGCTATCATGTCACCCCTAGTCCTTCTCTTCCTTAAGTCACTTTTTTAGTGCTGTTGTAACTCTGAATGGTTACTAAATGAACTGTTGTAACTCGTGAACTACCTGTATATACCTGGAAACTCAAGGTTGATGGCCACATCTCAGCTAAATTAAAGCATGTGGCTTCTTATCCAGCCAGAGGGAATGGGACCCCTTCCAGTTCTGTGACGCTGGGCCAAGACTATGATATTGGCTATAAAAAATGGCATTATTAGAATCTCAGCTTTTGCGTGAGAAGGGGATTGAAGTAAACAAGGCTTGAGGTGTAATGGAGAGAGATTTAGAAGTATTGCAACGTTTCTGCACGAATGATCTTGTGGGTCACCAAGCTGTTCTGTTTAGTCCACGCTGAGACTCTTGTGATGCTTGATTCCTGTATCCATCCTAGTCACGTTTTGGGGGTTTCGTTCCGCACGGCTCTTTTGCTTGGATTCATCAGTTAGCTCGAGCAGTGATTTAGCCACATTTGGTCAATGTTACACACCCTGCTCAGCTTTATTCATTGTTTGCATCTTGCCACAATTGGGTTTATCGTGACAAAGCCGGCTAAAACCGAAGAAATCACATCCCGGCTTAACGTGACGGGCACCATCTCCTTTCAGATCGAGAGCATATTTCTCGGTCTGAATGCCCATGCCAGGTGGACTCATAAATCTGACCAAAGAAAGGAAAGAAGCAAGCTTTATTTTGCGGTGATTTGTTGGACAAGGTTTCCTGCACTGTTGTGTTCGGTGTTGATAGCCAGGCGTGCGTTTGTGTTCTTTGAAGGAGTGATTCAAAGCCTTCTTCACCCTGGGATGATAATCTGTTTCACCAGAAAACATAACTCAAAAGTCCAGGCTTTGTCAAGGAATGATAGGTTTGTAGCTACCTCTGGATTTTTTTATTTTTTTATTTCCATGTCTTTGTTCCCTTTGCAGCAAATTAGATTACAGAATGAGGGTTGACAAGATCACATGAAATGTTAGTAATGCTTTATGATGCCTTGGTATAAAAGCACACTTGGAATACGGCATCCAGTTTTGGTCACCGTGATGTAAAAAAGATGTCGAGACTCTGGAAAGAGTGCAGAGAAGAGCAACAAAGATGATTAGGGGCTGGAGGCTAAAACATATAAAGAACGATTGCTGGAATTGGGGATGTCTAGTTTAATGAAAAAGAAGGACAAGGGCAGTAGTGGGATTCAGCCAGTTCGCACCAGTTCAGCAGAACCGGTAGCTAATTTTTTTGTTGCCCAGGACCAGAATGGAAAGTGGCATCCATTCTCAAAGTGGCATCCACACAGAGAACCAGTTATTCACATATTTGAATCCCACCACTGTACCAGGGGTGACATAAGAGTCTTCCAATATCTCAGGGGCTGCCCCAAAGAAGAGGGAGTCAAGCTATTCTCCAAAGCACCTGAAGGCAGAACAAGAAGCAATGGATGGAAACTAACCAAGGAGAGAAGCAACCTGGAACTAAGGAGAAATTTCCTAGCAGTTAGAACAATTAACCAGAAGAATGACTTGCTCCAACACTGGAAGTTTTTAAGAAGAGATTGGACAACCATTTGGTATAGGGTCTCCTGCTTGAGCAAGGGGGTTGAACTAGAAGACCTCCAAGGTCCCTTCCAACTCTGATTCTACTCTAAGGCCAGTGGAGAGAAATCATGGTGGCTGGGATAACAATTTAACATTATATCTATGCCACCTAGTTAAGCCTGTTGCACCTCCATTATGTCACAGCCTTCTAAACTGATGAAACTCTGGACCATTTGCTCTGTGTGCTCGTTTGTTTTTTTTTTTATTTTTTGCCACTGATAGCAAAGCAAACACTAGCACCATATCAATATTGTTAGTTGAGGGGGGAGGAGATTTTTGTGAGTTTTTTGTGATTTGTGTAATGTGTTTTAAAGAAAGCACTGGAGGCATGTTCTCTTGATGGTGGCCTTTCAGGATCAATTCCGCCTCATGCCTCTGCCATGATCTTTCTTGTTGACTTGGAGACTTGAAATGTCACCTTCTCCAGAAATGGGACTTGTGAGTCCAAACTGTTGGCCAAGTGGATGGTAGGTTTTCCTATTTTCAGGATTGGCTAGGACAGGGATGATCTTGCAACAGATGTCATTTATCAGCCTAACAGACTTCTTATTGTTCTGTGGATCAAACGGAAGAGGGTAAACATGAATTCTGGTCTGTGGTTGATGAAAAGAGACAGATGTCACTCATTTTGCATCTCTGGCCTCTTTTTGTGTGAATTCTGTTAAGTATCCAATTGAAATCTGTTCCAGCACAGGTGGCAGCTAGTCTTCCAAGAATCTGATGGTTGAAAAATATTTCAGTTGCGACATCGAGCTGATTCCAATATCATCCTTTGTGTTGCTCTACGGTCAAATGGCTCCCTTGAAGATTCAGCACTTTGATCGCTTGGACAGCTCCTTAGTTTCAAACATCTGCCACATTGGGTGTCAGGAATAGGGCATCAAGAATCTGTAGAGTAGTGTTGCTCAACCTTGGTGGCTTTCCAAAGGGCGGACTGACACCCAGGGAATTCTGGGTGTTGAAGTCCACGCTTCTAAAGGTGGAGAAACGCTGATGTAGCATGGTTGCATCTTCTAGAATTCTTGCTTGCATCTCTAATCAGCCAGAGAAGACCAGAGGTTTTGTCAACCTGAGGAACTGGGTTTGGCAAAGCAAGTCTCCTTTAGATCGACTTTCTGAAAGAATCTGTCAAATCCAGGCCGTTCAAATGAATATAAAGGTTTTGAATGCAAGCTTAAGTCTCTACAAGAATGTGAACTATTAACGGTCAAAGCAAATTGTCAACCGAATACAAGGTGGACTTAGATCTCTTGTGGGCGTGAAGAGTTCGAGACTGATGAAGCACTTGACCACCCCCTTGGGCTCAGCCTGGTCAATCAATCAATCAGAATAGAGCTGGAAGGGACCTCGGAGGTCTTCTAGTCCAACCCCCTGCTCAAGCAGGAGGCCCTATACCATTTCAGACAAGTGGCTATCCAGTCTCTTCTTAAAAGCCTCCAGAGTTGGAGCAGCTGCAACTTCTGGAAGGAAGCTGTTCCACTGATTGATTGTCCTCACTGTCAGGAAGCTTCTCCTTAATTCCAGGTTGCTTCTCTCCTTGATTAGTTTCCATCCGTTGTTTCTTATGTTGCCTTCTGGTGCTTTGGAAAGTAAGTTGACCCCTTCCTCTTTGTGTCAACCTCTCAAAGGCTGGAAGACTGCTATCATGTCCCCCCCTTAGTCCTTTTTTTCCTCTAGACTCGCCATTCCCAAATCCTACCATTCCTCATGGTCATCTCCTACAGAACCCTTTTCTCAATGACTAGGAGCAGGCAGGATGATGCCCATGAACTGGTGTTGGGATGTTGCTGATGACATCCAGGACCAACCAGCATGGCACAGATTGCAAGTTGGTAGGCAGTCTTTTTCTTTCCCTCTTCCGATTCTCCCGTGAAAAGGAGACTCAGAATCTGCCGGGGAGGGGATGGTGGGGATGGTGGCAGTCTTAGGATTTCAACGAGTGTCTGGAGGCCCCGCAGCAATTACTTGCAATGTTCCCTAGATAGCACATTGGTGCTCCGGAGCATTTCTCCATTAACACCACTGATCATTCAGCCTTCATTGAAATGCCAATAAGGGAATCCCAAGGCAATAGTATCGGAGGATCGTTGGCAGGGCCCCAAGGCTGCAACTCAGTCTGGTGTGATACAGAAATGCAATTTGTAAGGAGGATTGGAGAAGGGATTGTAGAAAGGCAGAGAGAGGAACTTGACTGTCAGGTCCCTGTAGATCCCTGCTGGGATGCTCCCATTCTGATAGGAGGGAGGGGACCTTTGGGGTCCTCCTGTGATGTGCTCAGCTTTGTTTTGTTTACTTGAAATAGTATAGGTTCTCTTGCTTGAGAAGGGGGCTGGACTAGAAGACCTCCAAGGTCCCTTCCAGCTCTATTCTATTCTATTCTATTATATTCTATTCTATTCTATTCTATTCTATTCCTTATTCTATTCTATTCTTACTCTACATTCTGTTCTGCTCTATTCTATTTGAGTTCTATTCTATTCTATTCTATTCTATTATCTGTCTATTCTATTCTATTCTATTCTATTCTATTCTTTCTGAATTCTATGCTATTCTATTCTATTCATTCTGAATTCTATTCTATTCTATTCTACTATTCTATTCTATTTTTTCTGAATTCTATGCTATTCCATTCCATTCTATTCTATTCTATTCTATTCTATTCTATTCTATCCTATTTGAATTCTATTCTATTCTTTCTGAATTCTATTCTATTCCATTCTGTTCTGTTCTGCTCTGTTCTATTCTATTTTATTCATTCTGAACTATTCTATTCTGTTCTGTTCTGTTCTGTTCTATTCTATTCATTCTGAATTCTATTCTATTCTATTCTATTCTTTTCTATTCTATTCTATTCTATTCTATTCTATTATATCCTGTTTGAATTCTATTCTATTCTTTCTGAATTCTATTCTATTCTATTCTATTCTATTCTATTCTATTCTATTCTATTCTATTCTATTCTATTCTATTCTATTCTATTCTATTCTATTCCCTCCTGAAAAAAAGCATCTTTGGGACAACCGGAACCTGGATTGACTGAGAATCACCATAGACACTTAGCTCTCCATAACATATTTTACAGCCTCGACCGCCGACTTGCTACCTTAATGACAATGGGGCAAGCTTACTCATCCTGCCCGCCTATTATAAGTACATCAGCGCACCAACGGATGCTCTTTGGGGGTCACCCTCCGCTGCCCTTTCTGACATGCTCCCACTTTGTTCACTGTGGTGCCGAGGTGCTGCATGTGCGTCACCAACCATGATGAGCAGAAAAGGCTTGTCATAATAAACTTTCCACTGGCAAGGGCACTTTTTAAAAAAAATTCTGCTGCAGTTTCCTTGTCTGCGGCACCTTAAAGCAGAAGACAACTGAGGTTGGACTTTTCTCTTTTCCTGCAACTCCTAAGTGCTGCCACCAGATTTAAGGGTTTTTTTTTGTTTTTTAAGAAAAAATACTTCTCATCGTATGTAGTGTTAAGTCATGGTTAGCACGGGTGGTGCTGTTCACCTAAGAGAGAGAGAGAGAGAGAAAGAGAGGGAGAGGGAGGGAGGGAGAGAGAGAGAGAGAGAGAGAAAGAGAGAGAGAGACAGAGACCAACTGACTAACTCCTTATAAAGAATGGTTACAGGTGGTCCTAGACTTAAAAGAGTTCAAATAGAATAGAATAGAATAGAATAGAATAGAATAGAATATGGAATGCAATAAGTAGAATAGAATATGAAATGCAAAGAATAGAATAGAATGGAATGGAATGAATTGCAATAGAATAGAATAGAATAGAATAGAATAGAATAGAATAGAATAGAATAGAATAGAGCTGGAAGGGATCTTATAGGTCATCTAGTCCAACCCCCCGCCCAGGCAGGAGACCTTACACCATTTCTGACAGTGGAGCTTCAGTATCAGAGTTGCTTTCTGTTAGATGATAAAATCCACTCTCATTCAAGGCTCCAGGAAAAGGCCGGTTTTATAGGCAGTGGATGCACCCAAGCTGCGGCCTTCTCGTTCCATGGGCTAATTCCGATTTTATGTTTTTCTGTTATCCTTGGCAGATCACTGCTGCTGTTGCCAAATGCTTTCCGACACCCATTTAACCCGCGGTGCTGGCAACAATGGCTGAAAAATCAGCTAATTAGATAGGATTAGTGTCATTGTCTGCAGGCAGCTTGGGCTGTATTTCCAACTTCTGGCATATACCAGCCTGTCCGTCTGTGTGTTCGTGTGTGCGTGTCTTCTATATCTCATCCCCATTTTTTTTTTCCGAAGCCGCTGGTGAGCTACTAACTCTCTTGGGAAGGGACTGATGGGATCTCCTGCTTGGAATTGGATTCAGAGGGCCCTGTTGGCTGTGGGTTCTGGGAGGTGTAGTCTATATATTGGAGAGACATTTGGGGAGAAGATCCTGATAGAGAATAGAATAGAATAGAATAGAATAGAATAGAATAGAATAGAATAGAATAGAATAGAATAGAATATAGAGTGGAGTGGAGTGGAGTGGAATGGAATGGAATGGAATGGAATGGAATAGAATAGAATAGAATAGAATAGAATAGAATAGAATAGAATATAGAGTGGAGTAGAATAGAATAGAATAGAATAGAATAGAATAGAATAGAATATAGAGTGGAGTAGAATAGAATAGAATAGAATAGAATAGAATAGAATAGAATAGAATAGAATAGAATATACAGTGGAATGGAGTGGAATAGAATAGAATAGAATAGAATAAGAAATAGAATAGAATAGAATAGTAGTAGTAGTAGTAACAACAACAACAACAACAACAACAACAACAACAACAATAATAATAATAATAATAATAATAATAATAATAATAATAAAGTTGGAAGGGACCTTGGAGGTCATCTAGTCCAACCCCCTGCTCAGGCAGGAAACCCTATACCATTTCAGACAAATGGCTGTCCAGTCTCTTCTTAAAAACTTCCAGCGTTGGAGTATTCGCCGCTTCTGGAGGCAGGTTGTTCCACTGGTTAATTGTTCTCACTGTCAGGAAGTTTCTCCTTAGTTCCAGGTTGCTTCTCTCCTTGATGAGTTTCCACCCGTTGCTTCTTGTCCTGCCTTCAGGCGCTTTGGAGAATAGCTTGAGTGCACTGTTGTAAGTTGAGGACTAACTGGAATGCTCTCTTCAGTAAAGCAAAGGCCCGATTTCCCCTTCAAACGAGATTTTCCAAGAAGGGAATCCGAGCGGAGAGACAATGAAACGAATAAAATAGCCGGGTTCTAGCAGAGATCTGAGCGTAGATTAATGGATGCTCTCCGGGACGTTTGGCTGCATTGATCAAAATTCGGACCACCCGAATTTTTGTATAGCTGTCAAGTGTCATCCTGGCTAGAGCAGATTTGAACTTCTTTCACGAACCCTTCAGAAGAGAAAGTTTGAAAATAACTCCTTTAAAAGGCCTTTTAGAGTTGTCTTAATTTTCCCCTTCTTCAGTAGCCAGCCACTCCGCGGCTATTTCAACTCCATCAAACTGTCAGTCCTCTTTCGCTTTTTTGACGATTTAATTCGCGGGGCACCACCGTTCTCAGCTGCCAGGTGGAAAGGGTTGGGGGGGGATAATGCTTTCTCTCTCCCCCCCATCTTTTTATTTCTGTAACGAGGGAGCTTTGAACCTGGGATTTTTTTTTAAAAAAAAAAAAGGGCAGGGGCTTTGCCAAAGGACACACTGATTTTCCTCTCCGCGGGGCTGATAGAATCGTTTGCTTTGCTGTATCGAGAAAAGAAAGAACGCCACAATCATTTAAATAGGAGCCAGCCGTGTGCTGCAGCTGCCAAAAAAGCCAACACAGTGCTAGGCTGCATTAACAGAGGGACAGAATAAAGATCATGTGAAGTATTAATACTTTACAATGCCTTGGTAAGGCCACACTTGGAATACGGCATCCAGTTTTGGTCACCGCGATGTAAAAAAGATGTTGAGACTCTACAAAGGGTGCAGAGAAGAGCAACAAAGATGATTAGGGGACTGGAGGCTAAAACATATAAGGAACGGTTGCTGGAATTGGGTATGTCTAGTTTAATGAAGAGAAGGACGAGGGGGGACATGATAGCACTCTTCCAATATCTAAGGGGCTGCCCCAAAGAAGAGGGAGTCAAGCTATTCTCCAAAGCACCTGAAGGCAGGACAAGAAGCAATGGATTGAAACTAATGAAGGAGAGAAGTAACCTGGAACTAAGGAGAAACTTCCTGACAGTTAGAACAATTAACCAGTGGAACAACCTGCCTCCAGAAGCGGTGAATGTGCCAACACTGGAAGTTTTTAAGAAGAGACTGGATGGCCATTTGTCCGAAATGGTATAGGGTTTCCTGCCTGAGCAGGGGGTTGGACTAGATGACCTCCAAGGTCCCTTCCAACTTTATTGTTGTTGTTGTTGTTGTTGTTGTTGTTGTTATTATTATTATTATTATTATTATTATTATTATTATTAAATTTGAATGGGATCCTTTCATCCTGCTCGTTTCATCATCATAAATCCCAGCCTTGCTCGCACAGGGCTGGGCCGAGTTCTAAAGGGCTCCCAGACCCCGTTTGGGAGCTTTGTGGCTGCATACTTTGATTTAGCCAGACCTGCAGGTTTTCCGTTTTCAAGAAAACCTCCGTGCTTTCCAGCTGCGGTTCGGTTCGCTTGTCAGCACAAGCCTGTCAGCTCAGCTGTCCCCTTCCATCAGATTCAGCCCATTGGCGAAGACGTGCTGGCAGGCTGATTTATTTTCTGGAGGGAAGGAGATTTGGGAAGTTAACCTTTCTGTTGAAAGGCTGGTTTGCAACGAGAGGGAACGTTGGAGGGATTCAGGCCTGGCGTTGGGCGATCCGGGCAATCGGCTGCCGGCTTGGCACACAAATCTGAGACACAGCTGCGTTGTTCTCCCTGCGTGCTCACTGCAGCAGCCTTGAGCATTAGTGGGGTTCCACGTTTTTTCAAGACTCGGTTGACCCAGTTTTGTGCACGGCCCGAAGCTGCCGTTTGCTCGTCTAATAAGACCATCAGCTAGATTCACACAACATTTGAAAGCAGTGGGCAAGCACCATGGGGAGGGGGGCAATGAGGACTTAGATCATCGTGATGCAGACCCTCGTGATCTGGGTTCTTGTGTCCAACGCTGAGATTTAAGTAGACAACAGAATACCACAGTTGGAAGGGACCTTGGAGGTCTTCTAGTCCAACCCCCTGCTCAAGCAGGTCCCTAGACCATTTCAATCAATCAATCAATCAGAACAGAGCTGGAAGGGAACTTGGAGGTCTTCTAGTCCAACCCCCTGCTCAAGCAGAAGTCCCTAGACCATTTCAATCAATCAATCAATCAATCAATCAATCAGAACAGAGCTGGAAGGGAACTTGGAGGTCTTCTAGTCCAACCCCCTGTTCAAACAGAAGACATGCCTAGACCATTTCAATCAATCAATCAATCAATCAGAACAGAGTTGGAAGGGACCTTGGAGGTCTTCTAGTCCAACCCCCTGCTCAAGCAGAAGACCCGCCTAGATCATTTCAATCAATCAATCAATCAATCAGAACAGAGTTGGAAGGGACCTTGGAGGTCTTCTAGTCCAACCCCCTGCTCAAGCAGAAGACCCGCCTAGACCATTTCAATCAATCAATCAATCAATCAATCAATCAATCAGAACAGAGCTGGAAGAGACCTTGGAGGTCTTCTAGTCCAATCCCCTGCTCAAGCAGGAGACCCTAGACCATTTCAATCAATCAATCAATCCGAATAAAGCTGGAAGGGACCTTGGAGGTCTTCTAGTCCAACCCCCTTCTCAAGCAGGAGACCCTAGACCATTTCAATCAATCAATCAATCCGAATAAAGCTGGAAGGGACCTTGGAGGTCTTCTAGTCCAATCCCCTGCTCAAGCAGGAGACCCTAGACCATTTCAATCAATCAATCAATTCGAATAAAGCTGGAAGGGACCTTGGAGGTCTTCTAGTCCAACCCCCTTCTCAAGCAGGAGACCCTACACCATGCCAGACAAATGGTTGTCCAATCTCTTCTTAAAAACCTCCAATGTTGGAGCATTCACTGCTTCTGGAGGCAAGTTGTTCCGCAAGATCAGGATTGCACTGTAAAAATGAAGGCAGGGCTCTTTCAAACCCCAAGCCAGATCAAGGGGGGAAAGCCAGATTCGTTTTTAACAGCCCTGTGATTCACTTAACAACCGCAGGGATTTGCTTAACGACCATTTTGGGCTCCCTTGTGGTCGTAAGTCAAGGACTATACCTCAAGAATAGATTTGGAGGCCAACTTTGGGCCAGGAGCAGTTGCGAGCCAGAGTTTTCCGGCTGTGGGGAATTTCCTCCAGATCAAGAAAAGAAGAACGGTGGGTATGTTTCTCAAACCCAGAATCGCATTAGCTGTAACGCTGAAAATTGGGTTGTCTCGAGCGCACGTTAGTGTCACATTTGAAGGCTTAAGAAGATGCTGATTAGATCTGCGCCAAGATTCAGCTGGGGGGGATGTGACTGAAAGGCAACCTGATGGAGTCACCTAATCCAATCAGGTGTCCAAATGCCGGATTAAATTGGATAGATCTGAACCGATTTGGGGCAGATTGATTGGAACTACAGGTACACCTATCCACGTACCTCTGCGGTGTTCAGGTTTTGATTCAATCACTTAAAAAAAAAAAGATAGGTATGCGTGGGTAACGTGTATGAATGCAGAACAGAATACAAAATAGCAGAGTTGGAAGGGACCTTGAAGGTCTTCTAGTCCAACCCCTATCTAAGCAGGGATGGAGCAGCAGAAGTTCGGGAGCCAAGTCAGTTCCGCTGATCAATTATTCTTACTCCAGGAAATTTCTCCTTAATTTTACATTGAGTCTCTCTTGGATAAGCTTCCACCCGTTACTTCTTGTCTTGTCCTCTGGAGAATAGATTAACAGAATAAAAGAGTTGTTCAGAGGGAGCTTGGAGGTCATCTAGTCCAACCCCCTGCTCAGGCAGGAAACCCTATACCATTTCAGACAAATGGCTGTCCAGTCTCTTCTTAAAAACTTCCAGTGTTGGAGCATTCACCGCTTCTGGAGGCAGGTTCTTCCACTGGTTAATTGTTTTATCTGTCAGGAATTCCATCTGTTGCTTCTTGTCCTGCCTTCAGGCGCTTTGGAGAATAGCTTGACTCCCTCTTCTTTGTGGCAGCCTCTCAAATATTGTTAGGCTGCTATCGTGTGGTTTTGGACAAGGGCGTTGCTTTTTCAAGACCCCCCCTTTGATTTTAAGCCTTATTTAAAGGCTTCTAAAATTCCCACAATTTAACAGTCAAAATCGGCTCCTTTTTTCCCAGCCTGTTCTGAGAAACAGAGGACCTGCCTTAGCCACGCAGGTGCTTCAATCATCTTAATTATTGCGTACCGAGTTTCTTTCTTCCTGACATTAGGGAATCGCAGCCCACTTTTTTTTTTTTCCCCTTGCCGATTTCGGATTTTGCCCTAGGCTCAAACTCAGCAAAATAGCCTTAATTAGGGCATAGGAGCCTGTGGCTTTCCAGTTGGACACCCAAAGCTGCATGATGGAAACTGATTGGAGTGGCAGAGGCAAATATATCACCTGGAGGGAGCCGGCAATTTCATTTTCCCTCTCGGGATCCAATGTTACCGAAACTACAAGTTGTTCACAAGGATTCTAGCTGATAGATTGAGAACCACTTTGCAAGGATTTGTCTTGAGGATCAATGTGGTTTTTTCCCTACAAGAAACTTAAAGGAGAATGTTAGGAATGTCTTGGATATATTAGAATATTTCAAGCAACCTAACACGTAGTTCTCGGCTTACAGCCATTGGTTTATTCTATTCTATTCTATTGCAATTCATTCTATTCTATTCTATTCTATTCTATTCTATTCTATTCTATTCTATTCTATTCTATTCTATTCTATTGCAATTCATTCTATTCTGTTCTGTTCTGTTCTATTCTATTCTTATTCCATATTCTATTCTTATTCCATATTCTATTCTATTCTTATTCCATATTCTATTCTATTCTATTCTATTCTATTCTATTCTATTCTATTCTATTCTATTCTATTCTATTCTTTCTGAATTCCTATTCTATTCTATTCTATTCTATTCTATTCTATTCTATTCTATTCTATTCTATTCTATTCTATTCTATTCTATTCTATTCTATTCTATTCAGATCATTAAAAAGAAATCCAATGTAGAACTAAGGAGAAATTTCCCATCAGTGAGAACAATTAACCAGTGGAACAACCTGCCTCCAGAAGCTGTGAATCTCCAACACTGGAAGTTTTTTTAAGAAGAGACCGGACAACCATTTGTCTGAAATGGTATAGGGTTTCCTACCTGAGCAGGGGGTTGGACTAGAAGGCCTCCAAGGTCCCTTCCAAGTCTGTTATTCTATTCTAATTCTGGGTTATGCTTGTGCGGTCAATCTAAATTTCTGAAGAAGCTCTTTCCTTCAAAAGGGCTAAAGTTCCAGACAGAGATATTGACTCCCAAATGCTGGCCTTTCTGGGCATTGGCATTTTCATCAGAAAAACAGCCAGCCTGTACATTAACGGGACGCGTTGCTGTAATTAATTCGCTCAACGCTGCGGTAGCAGGTCATCCCCTTGACTCAAAACACACAACCCATTGAAGTTGCTAAGTCGTGACATGTTTGCACTTGCTCTGGGTGTGGGTAAACTGTGAACTGTAGTTGTTAAAGAGATTTTTTTTTTCCCCCTCCCATCTGTGTAAATCACGAGTATTTATTTTCTTCCATCTGGTAAAGCTTGGAGTTGAGACAGGGTTGAGGCTGGAACTGGGAACAGATTCTCTGTATGATTTGAGGAAATCTCTTCTTGGTCCCTATAGACGCTTTGGGGAAAACTGACGATCCATCAGTTGCTTTTCTTGTGTTTACTCAACAAAGCCAGATTGATTAAGAGGGCCCTGGAGAAAAACCTTTGGGTTCCAGCTGACCTGGTGGATGATGCTAGAGCCCAGTGTTCTTCGGAAAGCAACTCCAGATTTTTGACCCGGTGCAGATGTTCCTCTTCTAGCAAGTTGAATCCCATCTGCTGCTGGAAATAAATTCAGGCAGCTTTCTCTCAAGGGGCAGATTGTCCCAGTGTAAAAGCAGATTGCTTCATCTCTCCCTCCAGCTGCATTAAAGAGAGCAGGCTGTCCAACCCAACTGGAGTTGGAAGAAGAGAAGAAGCTTGGGAGACATCTCCATAGACCTCTTGGCTTCCAAAGCCACCACCTTGTCAACATCTTGCAACTTTCAGCTTATATAGTGGGACGCCACTCAGCTGCATCAGATAGAATCCATGACAGTTCTGACTCATGCACAATAAAATAACACAACAGCAAATGAGACCATTGTAAAAGAACAGAGAGAGATGGAGACCGTTTGTTCAAAGGAACAGAACAGAATAACAGAGTTGGGAGGGACCTTGGAGGTCTTCTAGTCCAACCCCCTGTTCAGGAAGGGGCGAAGGAGGCCCCAGGTAGGAAGGAAGCAAAACAAGAAGCACAGAGGGATTGAACATTGTTTTCTACCCATTGAGCTTCTTCTTGAAAGGATGAGAGTCAGGGTGGTTAACCTTAATCTTAACCTCCTGGAAGATGCTAGAAAGAGGGTCTAATCCCCCTTTAGAAGTCAACTGGGTGTCCTTAGGCTGGACACAAGCAGTGTTAGACTAGAAAGTAACAAACATTATTCTACCAACCTTCATTGGACCAATGTGGTAGATTACTGTCCATTAAGAGCCACGATGGTGCAGTGGTTAGAAAGCAGCATTGCAGGCTAACTCACCATTGACTGCCAGGAGTTCGATTCTCACCGGCTCAAGGTTGACTCGGCCTCCCATCCTTCCGAGGTCAGTAAAACAAGGACCCAGATTGTCGGGGGCAAAAGGCTGACTCTGTAAACCACTTAGAGAGGGCTGTAAAGCACTGTAAAATGGTATATACCTCTAAGTGCTATTGCTATAACACTCAATGAAGAGGCCTACACATTTGTGATGGTATGTGGAAAAGACCTTGGGAGACTGAGTGAAGGGATACACCCAAGGGAATGGGCAGATAAGAGACTCAGAAAGAACCCTCCCTAGTTTCTCAGGCTGTAAAGGAGATGGTGGTAATAGTATGTGGGAGAGACCTTGCCTAGGGAATGGGCAGATAAGAGATTACATCGCCCACAACTGCAAAATGGGTGGAGAAAGAGGCTCGGAAGGGACCCTCCCTAGTTTCTCAGGTTGTAAAAGAGATGGTTAGGGTATGTGGGAAGGACTTTGGGAGACAAATAGAAGAGAAGCTCCATAGGGAATGATAAGTTAAGAGACAGCATAGCCCACAGCTGCATAACGGATGGAGAAAGGTGCTTAGAAGGGACCCTCCCTAGTTTCTCATCCTGTAAAGGAGGCGGCTGTAAAGGGAATGTGACAAAGATCTTGTGAGATGGGGGAAGAGATGCTGCCAAGGAAGGAGTCAGATAAGAGACAGCGTAGCCCAGAGCTGCATAATGGGTGGAGAAGGATACTCAGAAGGGACCCTCCCTAGTTTCTCAGGCTGTAAAGCAGATGGTTATGGTATGTGGGAAAGACTTTAGGAGACTGGGCAAAGAGATGCTTCCAAGGGAACGGTCAGAGAAGGGAACACTTAGCTTGCAGCAAGGACAATGGGTGAGGCAAGGGTCTTAGAAAAGACCCTCCCTAGTTTCTCAGTCTGTAAAGGAGACAGTGGAGGATCTGTACTTTCAGCCTTGCAAGATTCCACCGATGTAGCTTTACAATACAGTTGAGGTAGCTCACCTGATTGTAATTCCTATCAGTTTTACCCAGGAGGCTGACAATTCTGCAGTGAGGTGACTTGGGTTGAATACATACATCTAATCTCCATCTATCTCCTACAGTCATTCAGTATGTTCGCTTTTCAGCATTACACATACAAAGTAGTTTTATAATTTAGAACATTCCTTTTAAGTATTTAGAATTTTTTTTTTTTTTAGCATTAGAGTCGTGGCGTTTAGTAATCTGAACCATTTTATTTACTTCCATTAAGCTTCCGGGAACGGGTTTGTGCATTTTAATTTGAATCTTGTGACCTCCTACAACAATGGTACAAAATGTAAGTTAGGGGCTGTAATGAAACGATGACTAACACAGCTTCTGCCTCTGAGGAAGGAGTCGTAGCTCAGTTAGATCAACACTTCCTTGTTTGCACAATTCCCAAATTTGATCCCAGGCATCTTCAGGCAGGCTTGGGAAAATAATTCGTTCAAAAATCCTGGAGGATTGTTGTCATCAGGAGAAACAAGAGTGGTCTAAATGAATTTGTGGACCCAGTTATGACACAGTTTAGTTTTCCTAATTTCATCCACAAAACGTGTAGAAACTCCAGAGTAGGTTTTGGTGACCATGGACCCTTCTCAAGGGATAGGCAAGTTATCCAACAAAATCTCAACTTGATTGTCGTTTCCTTATATCTTGAATTAGAACTTGGGAGGCAAGGAAGCATCCGACGGATGTGAGACAGCTGATCCCAAATTTCTTACCATCTTTCTCGTGAGTTTTTACAAGGCCTTGGTAAGGCCACGCTTGGAATATAGCATCCAGTTTTGGTCACTATGATGTAACAAAGACGTTGAGACTGTAGAAAGAGTGCAGAGAAGAGCAACAAAGATGTTTAGGGGACTGGAGGCTAAAACATATAAGGAACGGTTACTGGAATTGGGAATGTCTAGTCTAATGAAGAGAAGGACGAGGGGGGACATGATAGCAGTCTTCCAATATCTCAGGGGCTGCCCCAAAGAAGAGGGAGTCAAGCAATTCTTCAAAGCACCTGCAGGCAGGACAAGAAGCAACGGATGGAAACTAATCAAGGAGAGAAGCAACCTAGAACGAAGGAGAAACTTCCTGACAGTTAGAACAATTAACCAGTGGAACAACCTGCCTCCAGAAGCTGCGAATGCTCCAACACTGGAGTTTGTTAAGAAGAGACTGGACAACTATTTGTCTGAAATGTTATGGGGTTTCCTGCCTGAGCAGGGGGTTGGACTAGGAGACCTCCAAGGTCCCTTCCAACTGCATTGTTGTTGTTGTTGTTGTTATACCAATACTTAGAAGATGAAGCCTAGGAGAGCAGATGGGTTGGAAACTATCCTTCTTAATTTTTGTGCTCTCTTTTCCTCTGTGAGAGGCTATCCACAAATGTCTTTATCCAGATGAATCACTGCTGGAACCTGCCAGAAACCCTTATGTTGCAAGGAGGAATTGCTGGAGGGAGAAATGTAGCAGAGCAAGCACTGGTCCTCTCGGCTGAGGAAGGCAGTTAGTCTACATAACTGGGAAATTGCCGTATTTCTAAGGACATGGCTAATTGGATAACCAGGGTGGGGTGGGGTGGGGAAGAGCCTCCAGGTTTAAAAGCAGTTCTTGAACCTATCAAAAATGTCAGGAGAAGGCCTTCTCCTGAAGATCTGAAATTGTAATGTGGTGGAATCTCCAGCTAGACAGTAGAAAGGTGTTAAGAGAGGGCACAGCAGAAAGCAGAATCCCTGAAGCCTTATATGTAGAAGGTGGCCAGGCTGAGAATGAGGGAGGGGTCAAACACATCATTAGTCATGAGTCTCTGTGTGCCCACAGGAGATCTAAGTCCTGCCCATCTTGAATGCCTTCTTATTCCCCGCCCATTTCCTCCCTCTCTTCCTTCCTTCCTTCCTTCCTTCCTTCCTTCCTTCCTTCCATCTGTCCATCCATCCATGAGAGGGAAGAAGGAAGGAAGCAAGGAAGGAAGAGATGGACAGACAGAAAGGAGGGAGAAAGGGAAATTGTGTGAGTGTGTGCCTTCTTATCTCCCACTCATTTTCCTCGACCCGTTAGTAGCTCAGATTTTTGTAGAGAGCTTAAGCTTGCAATGAATCATTATACTCATTTGAATTTCTTGAATCTCCTGATTTCCCTGGAATCTTGCCATCCTTTGACCTTTCCCAGGGGAATGCAATCAGTCTGGTGAGATTCTTGTATAACATCCTTGAGTAGCAATAAACTACTGTTTATGGACTCTTTATGGGTGATTCTGGTTGCTTTCCCCTGACGTGTAACAATAGCGTTTTAGATTTATATAGCGCTTTATAGTACTCTCTGGGCTGTTTGCAATGTCAGCATTATTTGCATCTTGCCCCCAACAATCTGGATCTGCATTTTACGGACCTCGGAAGGATGGAAGGTTGAGTTAAACTTGAGTCCCATGAGGATCGGACTCCAGGCTGTGGGCAGAGTTTGCCTCCCTGCGCCACTAGGATTCAGGCATGCAAATAGACAACCAATCAATGCATTGGAGTCAGGATTTGGCTGGCCTGTAGGATCCTGATAGGAGCTGATTTAAGGAGACGCTGTGCATGGGAATTTAAGGGCAAAAGGCTATTGTTTTTCTAATGCAGGTCAGTTTTCCGTGAGTCCATTGAGAAAATAGGTCCTGCTTTTATGGCCTCCTATATTTAGGAAAAGGCTAGCAGCAGCTGTCGACTCCCCCACAATTGGTGCAATTTCAGTTAAATAAGAAACCATCGGCTTTCGAGCTGGACCAGACCAGGAAGCCCAAGTTATGGAGACTAATGNGGCTATTGTTTTTCTAATGCAGGTCAGTTTTCCGTGAGTCCATTGAGAAAATAGGTCCTGCTTTTATGGCCTCCTATATTTAGGAAAAGGCTAGCAGCAGCTGTCGACTCCCCCACAATTGGTGCAATTTCAGTTAAATAAGAAACCATCGGCTTTCGAGCTGGACCAGACCAGGAAGCCCAAGTTATGGAGACTAATGCTACTGTGATTAGAGGATTACAGTAATCGAATCCTGCAAGTATGAATCTGTCTCGCCCTTCCTTGCCTTGATGATCAAGAGACCAAAGGGAGGTCAAGTCTGAGGCACTTCTTCAAATTACTTTTTCTGCCCTGGACTCGGATTTCATTGATCTGACCGTTGCCTTGATTGCGTCTCTTCCTCTTTCCCCCTCACAGCCCTTTACAGAACCTCGTCTTTTGACTCCAAGCGGGACCATCTCCTACTTGAGAAGAAGAACTGAGAGTGCTCCTAGTTTGAATGAAATCTCAGCCTATCTTAGAGAGAGACAGAGACAGAGACAGAGAGAGGAGAGAGAGACAGAGAGAGGAGACACACACACACACACACACACACACACAAAGAGAAAGAGACAGACAGAGAGACAGAGAGAGAGAGAGAGACAGAGAGAGGAGAGAGAGAGAGAGAGAAAGACAGAGAGACAGAGAGAGATATTGTAGGAGCCTCTTCTCCAGCCTTTTTCCTCTACCTTCTCTGCCTTTCTTCCTCAACCCAAAGTTGTTGTTTTTTTAAATAATTGAGATGAAAGAAAAAGAGTGAGGGGAGAAAACTGGTTATTAACTGAATCCCTTGAGATCTTGCACCTCCCTTGCCAGGCCAGCTGTGAAACAAAGGCGGTGGATTGATAAAATAGTGAACGCTAAGCAATTGCTATAGCAACCCTGAGCAACAAGCTGGTAGGATTCACAGATGGCGGACTACTGAGGCACACCTGTTGCAATTCAGACATCGGGTATGCGCCAAGTAAGCCATCGGGCATCCCCTAAGTCAGTCTTACAACTTCCAGCTTTATTGACGAGGTTGCTCAGTCTCTGATGGTATAGAAAGCGGAGCAGCAAATGTCGTCTCCCTTATGTCCACCCAGATGAGGTCAGCAGAGCTGTGGGACCTGTGTCTCCAATGGGCTTTTTGGAATAGAGTTCAACTACCCCTGGGAGCATTAACCAATTGAAGGATGGTTGAAGGCCAGGTCTTCGTCCTTCGCCATTGGAGAAACTGAGTCTGGTGGCAAGAGAAAGCATTCTGCTGGCAAGAATAACAGAATAAGAGAGTGGGAGGTCTTCTAGTCCAACACCACATTTCAAACCTTGTTCTTGTTGTTAGTTGCGAAGTCCGACCCATCGCAACCCCATGAACAACGTTCCTCCAGGCCTTCCTGTCCTCTGCCATCTTCTGGAGTCCATTGAAGCTCACGCCTCCTGCTTCAGTGACCCCATCCAGCCATCTCATTCTCTGTCATCCCATTCTTCTCTTGCCCTCCATCTTTCCCAGCATCAGACTCTTCTCCAGGGAGTCCTTCCTTCTCATTAGGTGGCCAAAGGACTTAAGTTTCAACTTCAGGATCTGGCCTTCTAAAGAGCAGTCGGGGTTGATCTCCTCCAGGACTGACCGGCTTGATCGCCTTGCAGTCCAGGGGACTTGCAGGACTCTTCTCCAGCACCAGAGTTCAAAGGCCTCCATTCTTTGGCGCTTGGCCTTTCTTATGGTCCAAGAAAGTCCATTTCAACCCTAAGCTGCCAATATTCTCCTTGATTGAGAGAAAGTTATTCTCGCCAATACTGGAACTTCAAATTCGTTGAGATAAAACAGCAGGCTTGTAGGCATTGAGATGAAGCATCTGGGTGTCCGTTCGTTCCAGAATTCCTGTGTTTCAGCTCATTTCAGAATTCCCGTCTTTCCTTTCTTGAGAATGACTAGCTGTTGATCTCTCCGATATCATCCTTTGGAGCAAAACCTTCGGGCCGTGAATAGACAAGAAGAAATCAAAGGATCTAGTCATGCTGGGGAGGGGGCGAAAAACAAGGGTCCCTTCCATATGCGTCCTTCTAATTAATGGGCACAGTTCCTAGCTTGGTTGGGAAATCCTTGCCAGAACACATACAAGATTGGAAACGTTGCCAAAGGCACAAAAAAGGAACGGGGGTGGATGGGAGGGAGGCAAGCTCTCCTTGCATTGGTCAAACTGGAGGGTGACAAAGAGGCAAGCATCCTCTGCAGGAAATTTGGACCAAGAAATCAAGTTGATGAGGGAATCATCTCTGGTCTGGCAAAATTTCCTCCTGCCCACTGCTTTGAAGAAAATAAATACATGGATGATATTCTTGCCGGTATGAAGTGCTTGTTCTTGCATAAAAGGCCAGGCGTGATTCTCCCATCGTCATCGTGCACCCTTCCTTTTTTTCTCCACTTCGGCTAAATTTCATCGCACCCTCTCCTGCTTCCCACATCTCCCCGGAACCTGGAAGAGCCAGGGAGATGTCACAATAAGGGACAGTTGTGTAAGAAAACTCCTGATCTGACATAGGGGGTGTTGCCATGGTCATGAAGCGTGAGAACCAGTTGCAGGTCACTTTTTCTAGTCTCGTTGTAAGTGTGAACAATGCGGGAGAAGCACCTACAGTGGTGCAGCCATGTTCTACAGACAGCCTCCCACACAGTTGTCTACATGGTTCCAGTTTAATATAGATTTCAAGTGCCCAGGTGGGAGGTCGAAGCAAAGATGGCAAGACACAGAACAGAAGAACAGAAATGGAAGGGGCCCTGGAGGTCTTATAGTCGAACCTCCAGACCCTATCCCATTTCAGACAAAAGGTTGTCCAATCTCTTCTTAAAAACCTCCAGTGTTGGAGCAGCCACAACGTCTGGAGGCAAGCTGTTCCATTGATTGTTCTGTCAGGAAATTTCTCCTTAGTTCTAAGTTGGATCTCTCTTTGATGATAAGAGAATAACAGAGTTGGAAGGGACCTTGGAGGTCTTCTAGTCCAACCACCTGCTCAGGTAGGAAACCCTATACCATTTCAGACAAATGGCTGTCCAGTCTCTTCTTAAAAACTTCCAGTGATGGAGCATTCACCGCTTCTGGAGGCAGGTTGTTCCACTGGTTAATTGTTCTCACTCTCAGTAAATTTCTCCTTAGTTCCAGGTTGCTTCTCTCCTTGATTAGTTTCCATCCATTGCCCTTCCTTCCTTCCTTCCTTCCTTCCTTCCTTCCTTCCTTCCTTCCTTCCTTCCTTCCTTCCTTCCTTCCTTCCTTCCTTCCTTCCTTCCTTCCTCCTCCCTCCCTCCCTCCCTCCCTCCCTCTTTAGTTCCAGGTTGCTTCCCTCCTTGATTAGTTTCCATCCCTTGCCCTTCCTTCCTTCCTTCCTTCCTTCCTTCCTTCCTTCCTTCCTTCCTTCCTCCCTCCCTCCCTCCCTCCCTCCCTCCCTCCCTCCTTAGTCCTTGATTGGTTTCCATCCATGCTTCTTGTCCTGCCTTCAGGTGCTTTGGAGAACAGGCTGACCCCCTCGTCTTTGGGGCAGCCCCTCAAATATTGGAAGCGTGCTGCAATAAAGGCAGACATGAAAACTGCTCAGTTGGACACAGGTGCTGTGTTTCATGGTGCAAGATGGTGCTTGTTTACTTGAAAAGTTGACGTGATGATGACGGTGGGGACGGTGACGGCGATGATGGCAACTGAATGAACGGGGGGGGGGGGCTGAAGGAATGTCTTAAATCAAGGACTGCCTGTCGCCTCCTTCCAGGAGGCCTTCGCAAGGAAGGAAAACGCCTTGATGCAGCAACATCCCAAAGCTTCTGCTGTGATTAGCAAGGCTGAGACAAGCCAATTATTTTCTGCCAGGCTTCGGCCATTGACAGGGCAACCCAGGTTGGCCTGCCAGAGGCGATTTGTCAGGCAACATCAGGACCGAATTAGGTACCTAGTTTCTGTCCAACGTCAGCCTGCAAGGACATTCGTGGGAACTGGCATTTGCATGAATCCCATCTGTTTCCAGGCGGAGCTGATGAATGTTTTTAACTTTTCCTTGGAAGCTTCCCAAACTCCTTAACGCTGGTGGAAAGCAAGCGTACCATTTTTCTAAACTCGCTAAATAAATAACAGGCAAAACTGCTTTTTAGAAGCAAAACGCCGCCTCGCGTTTCTCTCCCTCCACCCCGTTTGCACCATCAGTGCCGGGATGACTGAATCCGTGGCACACACCTGAATGCCAAAGACATGGGTGGAAGTGGGTGGGTGGGTGGGTGGGAGGGAAGGAGGGAGGGAAGGATGGATACGAGCTGGAGAATGATCTGCTATCATACCCCAGTTTCCCTCTTGGGGACAGCTAAGATATGAAGTAATCAGACAGCCGTGCTTTAACCTGACATCGCTGCCTGACACCAGTCATCGCAAAGAGAGAAGTTAATGGGGGTATTGAACACATAGAAAGCTTAGATCGATCGCAGCCCTACCAGTTCGATAGCTTGCTACATCCCGGACATCAGTAAAGAACATTCCTGTTGCCACAGCAATTACCATCTTCTCCAGAGACGAGGATAAGCAGAAGATTAAAATACAGTGACAGTCGAGATGACAATGATATTTGGGTTTATAGAAGGAAGGAAAGGGGGAGGAAGTGGCTGAGAAGGACATAGAATAACAGGTTTAGAAGGGACCTTGGGGGTCTTCTAGTCCAAGCCCCTAACCATGGCAGGAGACCCTCTACCATTCTGGATAAATTGGCGCTAGGTAAGAGTCCTGTCTCTTCTTGAAAAACTCCAGGGATGGAGCACCCATAACTTCTGGATTGATTAATTGCTCTCACTGCCAGGAAATTTCTCCTTAGTTCTAGGTTGTATCTGTCTTTGATGATAACAGAATAACAGATTTGGAAGGCCCTTGGAGGACTTCTACTCCATCGCCCTGCTCAAGCAGGAAACCCTATACGATTCTGGACAAATGGCTATCCAATCTCTTCTTAAAAACCTCCAGTGATGGAGCACCCACAGTTTCTGGAGGGAAGCCGTTCCACTGATTAATTGTTCTCACTGTCAGGTCATTTCTCCTTAGTTCTAGGTTGGTTCTCTCCTTGATTAGTTTCCATCCGTTGCTTCTTCTCCTACCTTCTGTTGCTTTGGAGAATACGTTGACCCTCAATTCGCTGTGACAGCCCCTCAAGTACTGGAAGATATCTATCATATCATCCCTAACCCTTCTCTTTCTTAGTCTAGACCAGTGGTTCTCAACCTGTGGGTCGGGACCCCATTTGGGGTCAATCGACCATTTCATGGGGGTCGCCAAGCAAGGCTGTCCGCCATTTTTTTTGTCCGCCATTTTTTTGTCCGCCATTTTTTTTTCCTTTTCCGGCGGGTGCCTTACCTCCCTTGGGCTGGGCCAGCTGGTGGTTGGCCTACTCCGTCTCTGCCGCTTGCCAGCTACGCCTCGGCCGGCGCAGGGGGCGGAACCACGCATGCACAGCGCTCCCGGGCAGGGAAAGTCCTCGACTTACGACCGGTTGGGTAGTCCTTGACTTACAACCGGTTTAGTCCTCGACTTACGACTGGTTGGGGTCGCGGCATTAAAAAGGTTGAGAACCACTGGTCTAGACATACCGACTTCCCTTGATCGCTCATCGTACGATTTAGCCTCTAGGCCTCTTTCGAAAGCCAACCTTTGCTGGGTAGAGACCACGCGCTTTCTCTAAAGGGAGCATAGATGCTACCTTTAGGAGAAGTCAGCAAGGCATGCTTATTTTAGGAGCAGCTGTCTTTGCCTCCTAAAGAAAGAGTCAATCCCATAGTAATCGACCATCCGCTGTTTATGGAGCTGAAAATAGCTGCACTGCAGGCACTTCCGTAGGCTGGAATATCTCAGACAGATGTTTTGAAGAACAGCACATTTGCATGATGTGAACGCTGAGACTAGCAAATGCTCTTGCCTCCTCTTCTGTGGATGCTTGAAGCTTGCACGGGAAGCCAGCGGCATCTGAAGTCAGACCCAGGTTGGTAGAGACAGATGCAGGTTTCAGCTGAGTAAACCGAGTGCAAGATGCTTGTATACCTGAGACAGAGGAGCATGGTACCTTGGACAGTTCCAAAGAAGGCCTCCTAGCTGGAATTCTTGGCTAAACGTAGGAAGACGTCCCAGGGAGCTCATAAAAGCATCAGGTGGGTTATTAAAGCTTACATTGTAATTAGTTCCATGCCTTGGATGATCAGATGCAATTGTTGGAAAGTTCCTCACTTGATTTTGAAATAGCTGATTTTGAAGAGAGAAAAAATAATGCTCTGCCAAGGGCTGTGGTGGAATGTAGTCTGGATTCCCAGGAGGGAGGAAGTGCATTCCAGAGGAATAAGAGATAGCAAAGTTTGGACGGGAGAGAGTCAGGAAGGCTCCTGTTTGGAAGTTCTCACAGTACGTCTTTAAAGGTGCATTGAGTTGCTTTAGTTTGGCAAGATTCTGTCTGTAGGTGAGAAAAACAAATACAGGGAACTGCCTAGATATATAACTCTGCATGTCTTCTTGGTTTTTTGAGTCTGACCGTCAGGCGCAAAGAATCAGGACCATTTGCGTAGATTGCAGCATAAATACACAATAACCTGGTCAACTGATGGTCAACAGTGCAATGACGCTAAATAAGAGTCAATGGAATTCAAAGGGGGGTGGAATTGGATCTACTCGTCTCCTACACTGACCTCAATCTTGCCAAACTCAACTGCTGGCACCATTAAAGATGTATTCTGAGAATTACTGGGAGGAGCCTTCTTAACACTTTTCCTCCCAACCAAACGATCTAAACTTCGCCGTCTCTTATTTCTATGGGATGCATTCCCTGGGAATCCAGACCACATTCTCCCACAGGACTCAACCTCTGAGACTTTAGGGCACTGGAGGCTAAAACATACAAAGAACAGTTGCAGGGATTGGATATGCCTAGTTTGATGAAAAGAAGGACTAGGGGTGAAATGAGCAGTGTTCCAATATCTCAGGGGCTGCCCCAAAGAAGAGGGAGTCAAGCTGTTCTCCAAAGCCCCTGAAGGCAGGACAAGAAGCAACGGATAGAAAGTAATCAAGGAGAGAAGCAACCTGGAATTAAGGAGAAACTTCCTAACAGTGAGGACAATTAACCAGTGGAATGGCTTGTCACTAGAAGTTGTGGGTGCTCCATCACTGGGGGTTTTCAAGAAGAGACTGGACAGCCATTTGTCTGGAATGGTATAGGGTTTCCTGCCTGAGCAGGGGGTTGGACTAGAAGACCTCCAAGGTTCCTCCCAACTCTGTTATTCTGTTATTTCCTGACAGCAAGAACAATTAATCAGTGGAACGACTTGCCTCCAGAAGTCGTGAGTGCTCCAACACTGGAGGTGTTTAAGAAGAGACTGGACAGCCATTTGTCTGGAATGGTGTAGGGTTTCCTGCCTGAGCAGGGGGTTGGACTAGAGGATCTCCAAGGTCCCTTCCAACTCTGTTATTCTGTTCATCTGATGAGAGGATAGTCAAATGCTGAATCTTCCAGTCAGAAGGCCTAAAAAGGCAGTGAGGCTCCTTCTTCTGAGAACTGAGCTTAGAGCTGCATCAAACTCTTCCATGGCACGCTAAGAGATTCCCTATCCATAGCAAAGGTCACGGTTGGGTGGCGATGGTGTCCTGGTTCCAGTTCTAGTCCCTTGTTCTGATTGTCACATGTCTGTCCCATCACATTTCATTTCCATCCAAGCTGAACAAGGTAGTCATGGTGATGGCCGAGGCGCCTCACTGCAAA
This sequence comes from Protobothrops mucrosquamatus, assembly GCF_001527695.2. Taxonomy (NCBI): domain Eukaryota; kingdom Metazoa; phylum Chordata; class Lepidosauria; order Squamata; family Viperidae; genus Protobothrops; species Protobothrops mucrosquamatus. The sequence goes on from NW_015391050.1 coordinate 43,195, forward strand.
ACTTCCATTAGACGTGCAAATGTTGCTTCAGCATTCCCGTCATTACTTAAAGCTATTATGGATGATTAGCAACTCGGTGCAACCGTAAATAGCCTGAGAGAGGCGCTCGGACTATTTAAGCATGGTGTGAAGAGGCCCTTTTGATTCTTTGTGTTCCTTCAACTCGGTCCACTTTTGTGTTGTCTCGGTTTTCCCTCCTTTTCTAAGTGCAGCGTATTCTCATCTGCTAAAGAGCCCCTTTTTGTGTGCTCAGCATGGAGTAGCCGTGGCTAATATTAAGATCTCTCCTTACCCTCCATTGAATCTCCAAATTGATGAGCTGCCAGTTCCGACAAAGTAGAAAATCAAAGATGGAGGCGTGTGCTGCTGCGGCCGTAATCCAAGATGTTTTCTTAGTTGGTTGAGAAAATTAAAATGTCAGCCCCGGGACGCATGAAGGTCATTGAATTTTATTACCTAAAGTAATGTACACAGATCTGCCTTGACACATCCATTTGTTAAGGAGGAACAGGCCATTCAGCGGAAGCTGGGTGTGGATATGTAGATGAGTGAGACTAGGTGGCAGGAGGAATAAACCATAGGATGAATTACTGAAGGAACGAGGTCCGTCTAGTCTAATGAGGAAAAAGATGTAAAAAAGATGCTGAGACTCTAGAAAGAGTGCAGAGAAGAGCAACAAAGATGATCAGGGGACTGGAGGCTAAAGCATGTAAGGAACGGTTGCTGGAATTGGGTATGTCTAGTTTAATGAAGAGAAGGATGAGGGGTGACATGATAGCATTCTTCCAATATTTCAGGGTCTGTCACAGAATGGAAGGGGTCAAGCTCTTCTCCAAAGCACCTGAAGGCTGGAGAAGAAGCAACGGATGGAAACGAATCAAGGAAAGAACCAACCTAGAACAAAGGAGAAATTTCCTGACAGTGAGGACAATTAATTAATGGAACGACTTGCCTCCAGAAGTTGTGGCTGCTCCAACGCTGGAGGCTTTTCAAGAAGATATTAGACTACCATTTGTCTGAAATGGTATAGGGCTTCCTGCCTGAGCAGGGGGTTGGACTAGAAGATCTCCAAGGTCCCTTCCAACTCTGTTATTCTGTTCTATTTTGTTCTGCTTGAGCAGGGGTTTGGACCAGAATAGTTCCTAGGTCCCTTCTATTATTCTGTGTTCTAGATAATGCCTTGGTAAGGCCACACTTGGAATACGGCATCCAGTTTTGGTCACCACGATGTAAAAAAGATGATAAGACTCTAGAAAGAGTACAGAGAAGAGCAACAAAGATGATTAGGGAGTTGGAGGCTAAAACATATAAAGAACAGTTGCTGGAATTGGGTATGTCTAGTGTAATGAACAGGAGGACCAGGGGTGACATGATAGCAGTCTTCCAGTATCTCAGGGGCTGCCACAAAGAAGAGGGAGTCAAGCTATTCTCCAAAGCGCCTGAAGGCAGGACAAGAAGCAACGGGTGGAAACTAATCAAGGAGAGAAGCAACCTAGAACTAAGGAGAAATTTCCTGACAGTGAGAACAATTAACCAGTGGAACAACTTGCTTCCAGAATTTGTGAATGCTCCAACACTGGAAGTTTTTAAGAAGAGATTGGACAACCATTTGTCTGAAAGGGTATAGGGTTTCCTGCCTGAGCAGGGGGTTGGACTAGATGACCTCCAAGCTCTGTTATTGTATTGTATTGTATTGTATTGTATTGTATTGTATTGTATTGTATTATATTGTATTGTAGATGAAGCAGAATCAGAGACTTTGGCCTTTTCTGAATCCACTTCTTTCTTTCTTTCTTTCTTTCTTTCTTTCTTTCTTTCTTTCTTTCTTTCTTTCTTTCTTTCTTTCTTTCTCCCTCCTTTCCTCTTCCAATAGGATTGGCTGACCAAGTTTGGCTACCTGCCCCCACCGGATCCCATCACAGGACAGCTGCAGACCCAAGAAGAGCTCAGCAAAGCCATCATGCTGATGCAACAGTTTGGAGGACTTGAAGCCACCGGCGTTCTAGGTCAGTGAAGGACCAGGAATGGGGAGGGAGACGCAGTTCCATTGCTATGCCATCAGGGAAAGGCTACCGCTTCGATGCCGACCTCACGGGACAAGTCTCCTGCATCTTCAGGGAAGGACATTTTGTGCTGGAGACTTTCTAGACTTGAAGGACAGGGCCGTAATTCACAAATTGCCTTTTGGGCTTTCCCAGAGCAATCTCAGCAATGGAAGGCATAAAGCCAGAGATTCAAGGACACCGTTCTTGATAAGGTATATTGATGGCAGAAACACCCTTTGTGGTGAAGAAAACCAGTGACTGCCAACTCTAGGAGGGAAGTCTTGAGTCCTGCCCTCTCCAGATTCAAATCCTGCAGCATTTTCTCCAGCCCTTAAGGTGCAGTGGACTGAGGACCCCTGGGGCCCTTGGGGGTCTCTGAGATTGCTTTGTTTTCTTGCACCCATTTCATAAACCAACTAGGTAATGCTAACACTGATGGTGTTACCTACTTCAATAATGAAATGTCTGCAAGAAAACCACCCAGCTCAGAGGATCTCACAGGCCTCCTGCTCCTCCTGCTCCTCCCCCTCCCCCCACAATCCCCCATCCCTTCTAGAACTGATGACATTACCTAGTTGGGTCATGAAATGTCTGCAAGCAAACAGCCACGCTCAGAGACCATCAAGGATCTCAAACTTTCCTCCTCCTCCTCCTCCTCCTCCTCCTCCTCTCACAATTCCCCGTCCCTTCTAGCACTGATGACGTTACCTAGTTGGGTAATGAAATGTCTGCAAGCAAACCATCAAGCACAGAGACCAACAAGGACCTCAAATTCTTCTCCTCCTCCTCTTCCTCCTCCTCCTCCTCTCCACAATGCCCCCTCCCTTCTAGCACTGATGATGTTACCTAGCTGGGTTATGAAACATCATAAAAAAAAAACCAAGCTCAGAGAGCACCAAGCAAAGGAAAACGCTTCTTATATAAGACCCCTCCCTTCCCTGCGTGAGCATCAAGAAGCCGCATTGCCCGGCTTGTAAAACTGGCACGCTTTCCCATCTCCTGGGCCATCCTCTGCCCTCCAGCGGCCTTCTGCTCATTAGAAAGCCCCCACCCTTTTGCAAACCAGGAGGATGGGATTGCGGATTGGCTGCTTAGGGACTCCCCAGCCCCTGCCCCGTTCCTGGCAGTGCCGTTGAAAGCTCCGAGCAGCCATTGCCACGGCTCTCTCGCCTTGCTTCTTTAATTAAGGAGATGTAATTATTATTATTATTATTTTTCTTTCTTTCTTTTCCTTTCCTGTCTTATTAGACACTCCAGGTTGCCTGGGAGCCAAATGAAGGACGGCTCGTCTTTATTTTTATTCTTTTCTTTTTTATTATTCTTTTTTTTTCCTCCAATGCATCCACTTGATAGAAAAGGCACGCCGCTTATCGTTCAAAAATCGAGCGTGCACTTTCTCCCTTTGAGAAGGCTAATGGAAAGAATATATTGCAAAAGTTGTTTTCTTTTTTTTTTCTTCTTTTTCCAGTTTTGGTTCCTTTTTTCTTTTTCTTGAAAGAAAAGCTGAGCCGTTCTCAACAGAAGCGCTCTTCGAGTGTCCTCTGGATTGCTTTGCTGTCCCTGAGCTTTTATGTATTTTATATTTTCTCTCTCGCGGCGGACAAAAAGGGTTCTTTGGTTTCCAAGGAGTTTAGCTTGTGAGGGATAGAGGAGGCTTGGAAGGACCAAGGAATAGAATAGAGCTTGGAAGGGACCTTGGAGGTCTTCTAGTCCAGCCCCCTGCTCAAGCAGGAGAACCTACACCATCTCAGACAAGTGACTGTCTAGTCTCTTCTTCAAAATCTCCAGTGATGGAGCGCCCACGATTTCTGGTGGCAAGCTGTTCCACTGGTTAATTGTCCTCACTGTTAGGAAGTTTCTCCTTAATTCCAGGTTGTTTCTCTCTTTGATCAGTTTCCAACCATCGTTTCTCGTCCTTCCCTCTGGTGTTTTTGTGAATAACATGACCCCCTCTTCTTTGTGGCAGCCCCCCAAATACTGGAACACTGCTATCATGTCTCCCCTATTTCTTCTTTTCTTTAGACTAGCCAAACCCAAGTCCCGCAGCCGTTCTTCGTATGTTTTAGTCTCCAGGTCTTTGATCATCGTAGTTGCTCTTCTCTGAATTTTTTCCAAACTCTCAACATCTTTTTTTGTAATATGGTGACCAAAACTGGCTGCAGTATTCCAGGTGTGGCCTTACTAGTGTTTTATAAACCGGTACTAATACGTTGCGTGATCTTGATTCTATGCCTCTGTTTAAACAACCCAGGATTGTGTTAGCTTTTTTGGTTGCTGCTGCAACCAAAGTTGAGCAGATATTTATTCCCCCCCCCTTTTGAAAATGGGAGGGGGGAAAGGGATGACGTAACGAAAACTAGAAACTAAAGCATATGATGAATGGTTACGGGTTCTAGGTATATCTAGCCTAACAAAGAGAAAGACTAGGGGGGACATGATAGCAGTCTTCAACTATCTGAGGAGCTACCACAAAGAAGAGGGAGTCAACCTATTCCCCAAAGCCCCTGAGGGCAGGACAGGTTGAAGTTCATCAAGGAGAGAAGCAACCTAGAACCAAGGAGAAATCTCCTGACAGGGAGAACAATTCATCAGTGGAACCGCTTACTTCTAGAAATTATGGGTCCTCCATCTAACAAAACATCTCAAAGGCTTCTACTGTTACGTTAATATACGTTTGTTTTTTTAAAAAAATCCCAGGTGGGATGTTATGAAGGTGTCTATATGAATTGAGGAAGACCCAATGTTCTTTCTTTTGGGGTCTCTGGGGGGGAATCTGTAGATGAAGCCACCTTCAAATTGATGAAAACACCCCGCTGCTCTTTGCCGGATCTTGCAGAAGCAAAGTCGAGGAAGAAACGATCTACCCAGGGATCTACCAAGTGGAACAAAAGGAATTTATCCTGGAGGTAGGAAATGAAACCATTCATGCCATCCCTGCCCTTTCGGTGAGTGATGATGGGAGCTCTGTTCACCGAGGATAGTGTCATCACTTGACCCCAAAGATGCCATTTAACAAATGTTGGGTGTAAATGCTCTCAAATTGTGGCTTCCGTTATAATGTGAAGGTGGTGAGGTTTCTTGGCCCCTTCCACCTCCAGAAAGAGCTTTGGTTGGCTTGCAGTCCAAAACAGATCTCTAGCTCGTTGGGTTATTTGGTGAGTTTGTTTTCTAGGGTTACTAATCGTGATTTGGAGAGGATTGGTCAGCACTGCGGTTTCGGGAGACAATAATAATAATAATAATAATAATAATAATAATAATAATAATAATAATAATAATAATAATAATAATAATAATAATAATAATAATAATATAGTAGTAGTAGTAGTAGTAAAGTTGGAAGGGACCTTGGAGGTCATTTAGTCCAACCCCCTGCTCAGGCAGGAAACCCTATACCATTTCGGACAAAGGGCTGCCCAGTCTCTTCTTAAAAACATCCAGTGTTGGAGCATTTACCGCTTCTGGAGGCAGGTGGTTCCACTGGTTAATTGTTCTAACTGTCAGGAAGTTTCTCCTTAGTTCTAGGTTGCTTCTCTCCTTGGTTTTAGTTTCCACCCGTTGCTTCTTGTCCTGCCTTCAGGGGCTTTGGAAAATAGCTTGACTCCCTCTTCTTTGGGGCAGCCCCTGAGATATTGGAAGACTGCTATCATGTCCCCCCTCGTCCTTCTCTTCATTAAACTAGACATACACAATTCCAGCAGCCGTTCCTTATATGTTTTAGCCTCCAGTCCCCTGATCATCTTTGTGCCGGACAAATGTTGGGTATGTCTAGTTGAATGAATAGAAGGACGAGGGGGGACATGACAGCAGGGTTCCAATATCTCAGGGGCTGCCCCAAAGAAGAGGGAGTCAAGCTATTCTCCAAGGCGCCTGAAGGCAGGACAAGAAGCAACGGATGGAAACTCATCAAGGAGAGAACTGACAGTTAGAACAATTAACCAGTGGAACAGCTTGCCTCCAGAAATTGGGGGTGCTCCAGCACTGGAGGTTTTTAAGAAGAGACTGGACAGCCATTTGTCTGAAATGGTATAGGGTTTCTTGCTTGAATAAGGGGTTGGGCTAGAAGACCTCCAAGGTCCCTTCCATTATTTGAGGGGCTGCCACAAAGACGAGGGGGTCAAATTATTCTCCAAAGCACCTGAAGGCAGGACAAGAAACTAATCAAGGAGAGAAGCAACCAGGAATTAAGGAGAAACTTCCTAACGGTGAGGACAATTAACCAATGAAACCGCTGGCCTTCAGAAATCGTGGGCGCTCCATCACTGGAGGTTTTTAAGAAGAGACACTAGACAATCACTTGTCTGAGATGGTATAGGTTCTCCTGCTTGAGCAGGGGGCTGGACTAGAAGACCTCCATGGTCCCTTCCAGCTCTATTCTATTCACTCCAACTCTGTTATTCTTCTGTTATTCCGTTAATGCATCTTATTGATTTGGGTGCTACATCTAGGAGACAGAGGTAGAATCTGGGGTGGAGTCAGGAGAGGAACCAGCCTGAAGTTGTCACGTTCCCACAAGCAGCCTTAAGTCCAACCCCTCTTGAATTCCATTAAGTGGCATCTAGGGCCAATTTAGTGCTGACTATGAGTCGACTAGATTCTTGTTCCGATTGGCAAATGAATCCAGACTGCGCAGTTTCCCCAAAATACCAAATAAAATAAAATAAAATACCAAATAAAGCTGTCAACATTGAAAACAGAAAAGATCTAGGAATTAGGCCGGGGAAAATAGAAGCGGATGTTTTCACAAGATGGGTTGTGACTCACAAGGTCCAGACCTCCGCAGCACTTTGGTCGTTCGCCTTTTCACTAAACCCTCTTAAATACCGTTCCCTTGCCGCCGGGGTTCTTCAGATCTGAACGGCGGATCATGTAGGAAAAAGATCCATTTGGGCACCGGGTGTGATTTATTCCCTCTCTGGGACATCTTAACATCAACGTGAACTGGAGAAATTTCTCTCTCCACCCCCCCCCCCCCAGAGAATTTTGCAAGATGAACAAGATCTCCAGTTGGCTTCTCTTGACCTTAGCAACTCATCCAAATTCAGCGATGTGGCCAGAGCGCCCCCTACTGGCCCGTGTGAGAGTTTGTGGAGGCTGATGGCAATGACCAAGAAGAGGGTGTAAGAAAGGAAAGTGTGGAGGAAGCAACCTCTTGAGGAGTCCTCGGGCGGCTGCTCCATCGATGGAGGTCTTCCAGAAAAAATTGGACAGCCCTTTGTCCAAGATTCAAGAAGGTGTCAGGCAAAGGGTTGGACTAGAAGACCTCCAAAGCCCCTTCCAGCCCTAGGATTTATGCCGCTGGGTTCCCGAGCAGCAGCATCGTAGCTTTTCAAAGGGTCTTGCAGAAGGACCCTCTTCTCCAAACGCTGCGCCCCAAAGACAGTGGCTACAGCCGTCCATTGGAGCTGAGGTGAGGAGGGCGGAACTCTTCGTGGAGAATTGAGAAGCTCCGGATTCCGAGTCCTTGGATTCTGTAGTTCTTCTCAAGGGTTTTACGGCCAGCTGTTGGAAGGTCAAGCAGCTTGCCACGATCCAGCTGTGTTGAGCCCTTTCAAGGTCAGCAACTGAGCCAGTAGCTGCTGCCGAGGTTGTTGTGTTGTTGCGGTTGGTTCAATGAACATGGAGCAAAGAGTAAGAGAGAGGAAGGGCCTACTACTTGTTTGTTTCCCCTCCTCCTCCTCCTCCTCCTCTTCCTCCTCCTTCTCCCCTCTGCCTCCTCCTCCTCTTCTTCTTCCTCCTACCCTCCTTCTCCTCTTCCTCCTGCCTTCCTTCTCCTCTTCCTCCTCCTCCTCCTCCTCCTGTCCTCCTCCCCTCCTCCCCCTCCTTCTCCTCTTCC